>NW_027094804.1:0-52116 GCF_029207755.1 Chamaea fasciata | reverse complement strand
TGGGTTGCCCTGGCTGTCCCGTCAGTGTCCCTTGGGGTGCCCTGCCTGTCCCCTAGGTGTCCCTGGGGGTGCCCTGGGTGTCCCTGGGGTAGCCCTGGCTGTCCCCTAGGTGTCACTGGGGGTGCCCGGGCTGTCCCTGGGGTGCCCTGGCTGTCCCCTAGGTGTCCCAGGGGGTGCCCTGTGGGTCCCTGGGGTGGCCTGGGGGTGCCCTGGTGTCTCTGGGGGTGCCCTGGCTGTCCCTGGAGTGCCCTGGCTGTCTCCTAGGAGTTCCTGGGGGGGCCCTGGCTGTCCCCTAGGTGTCCCTGGGGGTGCCCAGGGTGTCCCTGGGGTTCCCTGGCTGACCCCTAGGTGTCCCTGGGTGTGCCCTGGATGTCCCTGGGGGGGCCCTGGCTGTCCTCTAGGTGTCCCTGGGGGTGCCCTGGCTTTCCCCTCGGTGTCCCTGGAGGTGCCCTGCCTGTCCCCTAGGTGTCCCTGGGGGTGCCCGGCGTGACCCTGGTGTGCCCTGGCTGTCCCCTAGGTGTCCCTGGGGTGCCCTAGATGTCCCTGGGGGTGCCCTGGCTGTCCCTAGGGTGCCCTGGCTGTCCCCTAGGTTTCACTGGGCGTGCCCCGGGTGTCCCTGGGGTGCCCTGGCTGTGCCCTAGGTGGCCCTGGGGGTGCCCTGGCTGTCCCTAGGGTGCCCTGGCTGTCCCCTTGGTGTCCCTGGGGGTGCCCTGGAGGTCCCCTACCTGGCACTGGGCGTGCCCTGCCTGTCCCCTAGGTGTCCCTGGGGGTGCCCTGGCTGTCCCCTAGGTGTCCGTGGGGGTGCCCTGGCTGTCCCCTAGGTGTCCCTGGGGGTGCCCTGCCTGTCACCTAGGTGTCCCTGGGGGTGCCCTGGCTGTCCTCTAGGTGTCCCTGGGGGTGCCCTGGCTGTCCCTCGGGTTCCCTGGCTGTCCCCTAGGTGTCCCTGGGGGTTCCCTGGCTGTCCCTCGGGTTCCCTGGCTATCCCTTAGGTGTCCCTGGGGGGGCCCTGGGTGTCCCTGGGGGTGCACAGGGTGTCAGTGGGGTTCCCTGGCTGTCCCGTACGTGTCCCTGGGGTTCCCTGGAGGTCCCCTAGGTGTCCCTGGGGGTGCCCTGAGTGTCCCTGGGCTGCCCTGGCTGTCCCCTAGGTGTCCCTGGGGGGGCCCTGGAAGTCCCCGAGGTGTCCCCGGGGGCGCCCTGGGTGTCCCTGGGGGTGCACAGGGTGTCACTGGGGTTCCCTGGCTGTCCCGTACGTGTCCCTGGGGGTGCCCTGGAGGTCCCCTAGGTGTCCCTGGGGGTGCCCTCGCTGTCCTTGAGGTTCCCTGGCTGTCCCCTAGGTGTCCCTGGGGGGGCCCTGGCTGTCTCCTAGGTGTCCCTGGGGGTGCTCTGGGTGTCCCTGGTGTGCCCTGGCTGTCCCCTAAGCGTCCCTGGGGGGGCCCTGGCTGTCCCCTAGGTGTCCCTGGGGGTGCCCTTCCTGTCCCCTAGGTGTCCCTGGGGGTGCCCTCGCTGTCCCTGGGGTGCCCCTGCTGTCCCCTAGGCGGCCCTGGGGGTGCCCTGGGTGTCCACACGGGTGCCCTCGCGGTCCCCTAGGTGTCCCTGGGGGTGCCCTGGGTGTCCCTGGAGTGCCCTGGCTGTCCCCTAAATGTCCCTGGGGGTGCCCTGGCTGTCCCCTAGGTGTTCCTGGGGGTGTCCTGCCTTCCCCTAGGTGTCCCTGGGGGTGCCCTGGCTTTCCCCTAGGCGTCCCTGGGGGTGCCCTGGATGTCCCTGGGGGGGCCCTGGCTGTCCTCTAGGTGTCCCTGGGGGTGCCTACCCTGTCCCTCTGGGTGCCCTGGCTGTCCCCTAGGTGTTCCTGGGGGTGCCCTGGCTTTCCCCTCGGTGTCCCTGGAGGTGACCTGCCTGTCCCCTAGGTGTCCCTGGGGGTGCCCGGCCTGACCCTGGGGTGCCCTGGCTGTCCCCTAGGCGTCCCTAGGGTCCCCTAGGTGTCCCTGGGGGGGCCCTGGCTGTCCTCTAGGTGTCCCTGGGGGTGCCCACCCTGTCCCTCTGGGTGCCCTGGCTGTCCCCTAGGTGTTCCTGGGGGTGCCCTGGCTTTCCCCTCGGTGTCCCTGGAGGTGACCTGCCTGTCCCCTAGGTGTCCCTGGGGGTGCCCGGCCTGACCCTGGGGTGCCCTGGCTGTCCCCTAGGCGTCCCTAGGGTCCCCTAGGTGTCCCTGGGGGTGCCCTGGCTGTCCCTAGGGTGCCCTGGCTGTCCCCTAGGTTTCCCTGGGGGTGCCCTGGGTGTCCCTGGAGTGCCCTGGCTATGCCCTAGGTGGCCCTGGGGGTGCCCTGGCTGTCCCTAGGGTGCCCTGGCTGTCCCCTTGGTGTCCCTGGGGGTGCCCTGGTGGTCCCCTACGTGGCCCTGGGCGTGCCCTGCCTGTCCCCTAGGTGTCCCTGGGGGTGCCCTGGCTGTCCCCTAGGTGTCCCTGGGGGTGCCCTGGCTGTCCCCTAGGTGTCTCTGGGGGTGCCCTGACTGTCCCTAGGGTGCCCTGGCTGTGCCCTCACTGTCCCTGGAGTGCCCTAGGTGTCCATGGGGGTGCCCTGGGTGTCCCTGGGGTTCCCTGGCTGTCCCCTAGGTGTCCCTGGGGGTGCCCTGGGTGTCCCTGGGGGTGCACAGGGTGTCACTGGGGTTCCCTGGCTGTCCCGTACGTGTCCCTGGGCTTCCCTGGAGGTCCCCTAGGTGTCCATGGGGGTGCCCTCGCTGTCCCCTATGCGGCCCTGGAAGTGCCCTGAGTGTCCCTGGGGTGCCCTGTCTGTCCCCTAGGTGTCCCTGGGGGTGCCCTGGGTGTCCCTGGGGGTGTCCTGCCTGTCCCCTTGGTGTTCCTGGGGGTGCCCTGTGGGTCCCTGGGGTGCCCTGGGGGTGCCCTGGTGTCCCTGGGGGTGCCCTGGCTGTCCCTGGAGTGCCCTGGCTGTCCCCTCGGTGTCCCTGGGGGTGCCCTGGCTGTCCCTCGGTTTCCCTGGCTGTCCCCTGGGTGTCCCTGGGGGCGCCCTGGCTGTCCCCAAGGTGTCGTTGGGGTTCCCTGTGTGTCCCTGGGGGTGCCCTGCCTTTCCCCTAGATGTCCCTGGTGGTGCCCTGGGTGTCCCTGGGGGTGTCCTGCCTGTCCCCTTGGTGTTCCTGGGGGTGCCCTGTGGGTCCCTGGGGTGCCCTGGGGGTGCCCTGGTGTCCCTGGGGGTGCCCTGGCTGTCCCTGGAGTGCCCTGGCTGTCCCCTCGGTGTCCCTGGGGGTGCCCTGGTTGTCCCTCGGTTTCCCTGGCTGTCCCCTGGGTGTCCCTGGGGGGGCCCTGGCTGTCCCCTAGGGGTCTCTGGAGGTGCCCTGCCTGTCCCCTAGGTGTCCCTGGTGGTGCCCTGGCTGTCTACTAGGTGTCCCTGGGCGTACCCAGGGTGTCCCTGGGGTGCCCTGGCTGTCCCCTACGTGTCCCTGGGGGGGCCCAGGGTGTCCCTGGGGGTGCCCTTGCTGTCCCGTACGTGTCCCTGGGGTGCCCTTGCTTTCCCCTATGTGTCCCTGCGGGTGCCCTGGGTGTTCCTGGGGTGCCCTGGCTGTCCCCTCGGTGTCCCTGGGGGTGCCCTGCCTGTCCCCTAGATTTCCCTGGGCGTGCCCTGGCTGTCCCCAAGGTGTCCCTGGGGGTGCCCAGAGTGTCCCTGCGAGTGCCCTGGCTGTCCCCTAGGGGTCTCGTGGGTTGCCCTGGCTGTCCCGTCAGTGTCCCTTGGGGTGCCCTGCCTGTCCCCTAGGTGTCCCTGGGGGTGCCCTGGGTGTCCCTGGGGTAGCCCTGGCTGTCCCCTAGGTGTCACTGGGGGTGCCCGGGCTGTCCCTGGGGTGCCCTGGCTGTCCCCTAGGTGTCCCAGGGGGTGCCCTGTGGGTCCCTGGGGTGGCCTGGGGGCGCCCTGGTGTCTCTGGGGGTGCCCTGGCTGTCCCTGGAGTGCCCTGGCTGTCTCCTAGGAGTTCCTGGGGGGGCCCTGGCTGTCCCCTAGGTGTCCCTGGGGGTGCCCAGGGTGTCCCTGGGGTTCCCTGGCTGACCCCTAGGTGTCCCTGGGTGTGCCCTGGATGTCCCTGGGGGGGCCCTGGCTGTCCTCTAGGTGTCCCTGGGGGTGCCCTGGCTTTCCCCTCGGTGTCCCTGGAGGTGCCCTGCCTGTCCCCTAGGTGTCCCTGGGGGTGCCCGGCGTGACCCTGGTGTGCCCTGGCTGTCCCCTAGGTGTCCCTGGGGTGCCCTAGATGTCCCTGGGGGTGCCCTGGCTGTCCCTAGGGTGCCCTGCTGTCCCCTAGGTTTCACTGGGCGTGCCCCGGGTGTCCCTGGGGTGCCCTGGCTATGCCCTAGGTGGCCCTGGGGGTGCCCTGGCTGTCCCCTTGGTGTCCCTGGGGGTGCCCTGGAGGTCCCCCTACCTGGCACTGGGCGTGCCCTGCCTGTCCCCTAGGTGTCCCTGGGGGTGCCCTGGCTGTCCCCTAGGTGTCCGTGGGGGTGCCCTGGCTGTCCCCTAGGTGTCCCTGGGGGTGCCCTGCCTGTCACCTAGGTGTCCCTGGGGGTGCCCTGGCTGTCCTCTAGGTGTCCCTGGGGGTGCCCTGGCTGTCCCTCGGGTTCCCTGGCTGTCCCCTAGGTGTCCCTGGGGGTTCCCTGGCTGTCCCTCGGGTTCCCTGGCTATCCCTTAGGTGTCCCTGGGGGGGCCCTGGGTGTCCCTGGGGGTGCACAGGGTGTCAGTGGGGTTCCCTGGCTGTCCCGTACGTGTCCCTGGGGTTCCCTGGAGGTCCCCTAGGTGTCCCTGGGGGTGCCCTGAGTGTCCCTGGGCTGCCCTGGCTGTCCCCTAGGTGTCCCTGGGGGGGCCCTGGCAGTCCCCGAGGTGTCCCCGGGGGCGCCCTGGGTGTCCCTGGGGGTGCACAGGGTGTCACTGGGGTTCCCTGGCTGTCCCGTACGTGTCCCTGGGGGTGCCCTGGAGGTCCCCTAGGTGTCCCTGGGGGTGCCCTCGCTGTCCTTGAGGTTCCCTGGCTGTCCCCTAGGTGTCCCTGGGGGGGGGCCCTGGCTGTCTCCTAGGTGTCCCTGGGGGTGCTCTGGGTGTCCCTGGTGTGCCCCGGCTGTCCCCTAAGCGTCCCTGGGGGGGCCCTGGCTGTCCCCTAGGTGTCCCTGGGGGTGCCCTTCCTGTCCCCTAGGTGTCCCTGGGGGTGCCCTCGCTGTCCCTGGGGTGCCCCTGCTGTCCCCTAGGCGGCCCTGGGGGTGCCCTGGGTGTCCACACGGGTGCCCTCGCGGTCCCCTAGGTGTCCCTGGGGGTGCCCTGGGTGTCCCTGGAGTGCCCTGGCTGTCCCCTAAATGTCCCTGGGGGTGCCCTGGCTGTCCCCTAGGTGTTCCTGGGGGTGTCCTGCCTTCCCCTAGGGTGTCCCTGGGGGTGCCCTGGCTTTCCCCTCGGTGTCCCTGGGGGTGCCCTGGCTGTCTTTAGGGTGCCCTGGCTGTCCCCCAAGGTGTCCCTGTGGGTGCCCAGAGTGTCCCTGGGAGTGCCCTGGCTGTCCCCTAAATGTCCCTGGGGGTGCCCTGGCTGTCCCCTAGGTGTCCCCTGGGGGTGTCTTGCCTTCCCCTAGGTGTCCCTGGGGGTGCCCTGGCTTTCCCCTCGGTGTCCCTGGGGGTGCCCTGCCTGTCCCCTAGGTGTCCCTGGGGGTGCCCTGGCTGTCTTTAGGGTGCCCTGGCTGTCCCCTAGGTGTCCCCTGGGGGTGCCCTGCCTGTCCCTGGGGGTGCCCTGGCTGTCCCCTAGGTGTCCCTGGGGGTGTCCTGCCTTCCCCTAGGTGTCCCTGGGGGTGCCCTAGGTGTCCCTGGGGGGTGCCCTGGGCTTCCCTGGGGGTGCCCTGGCTGTCCCCTAGGTGTCCCTGGGGGTGCCCTGGGTGTCCCTGGGGGGCCCTGGCTGTCCCCTAGGTGTCCCTGGGGGTGCCCTGGGCTTCCCTGGGGGTGCCCTGGCTGTCCCCTAGGTGTCCCTGGGGGTGCCCTGGGTGTCCCTGGGGTGCCCTGGCTGTCCCCTAGGTGTCCCTGGGGATGCCCTCGCTGTCCCTGGGGTGCCCTGTCTGTCCCCTAGGTGTCCCTAGGGATCACCTTGGTGTCCCTGGGGGTGCCCTGGCTGTCCCCTAGGTGTCCCTGGGGGTGCCCTGGGTGTCCCTGGGGTGCCCTGGCTGTCCCCTAGGTGTCCCTGGGGGTGCCCTCGCTGTCCCTGGGGTGCCCTGTCTGTCCCCTAGGTGTCCCTGGGGATCCCCTTGCTGTCCCTGGGGGTGCCCAGGGTGTCCCCTAGGTGTCCCTGGGGGTGCCCTGGCTGTCCCCTAGGTGTCCCTGGATGTCCCCTAGGTGTCCCTGGGGGTGCCCTGGATGTCCCTGGGGGGGCCCTGGCTGTCCTCTAGGTGTCCCTGGGGGTGCCCACCCTGTCCCTCTGGGTGCCCTGGCTGTCCCCTAGGTGTTCCTGGGGGTGCCCTGGCTTTCCCCTCGGTGTCCCTGGAGGTGACCTGCCTGTCCCCTAGGTGTCCCTGGGGGTGCCCGGCCTGACCCTGGGGTGCCCTGGCTGTCCCCTTGGCGTCCCTAGGGTCCCCTAGGTGTCCCTGGGGGTGCCCTGGCTGTCCCTAGGGTGCCCTGGCTGTCCCCTAGGTTTCCCTGGGGGTGCCCTGGGTGTCCCTGGAGTGCCCTGGCTATGCCCTAGGTGGCCCTG
The DNA here is from genome assembly GCF_029207755.1 of Chamaea fasciata. Classification (NCBI taxonomy): domain Eukaryota; kingdom Metazoa; phylum Chordata; class Aves; order Passeriformes; family Sylviidae; genus Chamaea; species Chamaea fasciata. The sequence goes on along the minus strand of NW_027094804.1, from coordinate 45,424 downwards.
GGGGTGCCCTGGCTGTCCCTAGGGTGCCCTGGCTGTCCCCTTGGTGTCCCTGGGGGTGCCCTGGTGGTCCCCTACGTGGCCCTGGGCGTGCCCTGCCTGTCCCCTAGGTGTCCCTGGGGGTGCCCTGGCTGTCCCCTGGGTGTCCCTGGGGGTGCCCTGGCTGTCCCCTAGGTGTCTCTGGGGGTGCCCTGCCTGTCCCCTAGGTGTCCCTGGGGGTGCCCTGACTGTCCCTAGGGTGCCCTGGCTGTGCCCTCACTGTCCCTGGAGTGCCCTAGGTGTCCATGGGGGTGCCCTGGGTGTCCCTGGGGTTCTCTGGCTGTCCCCTAGGTGTCCCTGGGGGTGCCCTGGGTGTCCCTGGGGGTGCACAGGGTGTCACTGGGGTTCCCTGGCTGTCCCGTACGTGTCCCTGGGCTTCCCTGGATGTCCCCTAGGTGTCCATGGGGGTGCCCTCGCTGTCCCCTATGCGGCCCTGGGGGTGCCCTGAGTGTCCCTGGGGTGCCCTGTCTGTCCCCTAGGTGTCCCTGGGGGTGCCCTGGGTGTCCCTGGAGTGCCCTGGCTGTCCCCTAAATGTCCCTGGGGGTGCCCTGGCTGTCCCCTAGGTGTCCCTGGGGGTGCCGTGGGTGTCCCTGGGGTGCCCTGGCTGTCCCCTTGGTGTTCCTTGGGGGTGCCCTGTGGGTCCCTGGGGCGCCCTGGGGGTGCCCTGGTGTCCCTGGGCGGACCCTGGCTGTCACCTAGGTGTCCCTGGGGGTGCCCTGCCTGTCCCCTAGGTGTCCCTGGGGGTGCCCTGGCTGTCCTCTAGGTGTCCCTGGGGGTGCCCTGGCTGTCCCTCGGGTTCCCTGGCTGTCCCCAAGGTATCCCTGGGGGTGCCCTGGCTGTCCCTCGGGTTCCCTGGCTGTCCCCTAGGTGTCCCTGGGGGGGCCCTGGGTGTCCCTGGGAGTGCACAGGGTGTCAGTGGGGTTCCCTGGCTGCCCCGTTTGTGTCCCTGGGGTTCCCTGGAGGTCACCTAGGTGTCCCTGGGGGTGCCCTGAGTGTCCCTGGGCTGCCCTGGCTGTCCCCTAGGTGTCCCTGGGGGGGCCCTGGCAGTCCCCGAGGTGTCCCTGGGGGCGCCCTGGGTGTCCCTGGGGGTGCACAGGGTGTCACTGGGGTTCCCTGGCTGTCCCGTACGTGTCCCTGGGGGTGCCCTGGAGGTCCCCTAGCTGTCCCTGGGGGTACCCTGGCTGTCTCTGGGGTGCTCTGGATGTCCCCTTGGTGTCCCTGGGAGTGCCCTGGCTGTCCCCTTGGTGTCCCCAGGGTGTCCTGCCTGTCCCCTTGGTGTTCCTGGGGGTGCCCTGTGAATCCGTGGGGTGCCCTGGGGGTGCCCTGGTGTACCTGGGGGTGCCCTGGCTGTCCCTGGAGTGCCCTGGCTGTCCCCTCGGTGTCCTTGGGGGGCCCTGGCTGTCCCTCGGGTTCCCTGGCTGTCCCCTGGGTGTCCCTGGGGGGGCCCTGGCTGTCCCCTAGGGGTCTCTGGAGGTGCCCTGCCTGTCCCCTAGGTGTCCCTGGTGGTGCCCTGGCTGTCTACTAGGTGTCCCTGGGGGTGCCCAGGGTGTCCCTGGGGTGCCCTGGCTGTCCCCTAGGTGTCCCTGGGGGTGCCCTGGCTGTCCCCTTGGTGTCCGTGGGGTGCCCTGGCTGTCCCCTAGGTGTCCCTGGGGGTGCCCTGGCTGTCCCCTTGGTGTCCGTGGGGTGCCCTGGCTGTCCCCTAGGTGTCCCTGGGGGTGCCCTGGCTGTCCCTGGGGTGCCCTGGCTGTCCCCTAGGTGTCCCTGGGGGTGCCCTGGCTGTCCCCTTGGTGTCCGTGGGGTGCCCTGGCTGTCCCCTAGGTGTCCCTGGGGTTGCCCTGCCTGTCCCCTAGGTGTCCCTGGGGGGGCCCTGGCTGTCCCCTCGGTGTCCCTGGGGGTTCCCTGCCTGTCCCCTAGGTGTCTCTGGGGGGGCCCCTGGCTGTCCCCTCGGTGTCCCTGGGGGTGCCCTGCCTGTCCCCTAGATGTCCCTGGGCGTGCCCTGCCTGTCCCCTCGGTGTCCCTGGGGGTGCCCTGCCTGTGCCCTAGGTGTCCCTGGGGGTGTCCTGGGTGTCCCTGAAGTGCTACGGCTGACCCCTAAATGTCCCTGGGGGTGCCCTGGCTGTCCCCTAGGTGTCCCTGGGGGTGTCTTGCCTTCCCCTAGGTGTCCCCTGGCGGTGCCCTGGCTTTCCCCTCGGTGTCCCTGGGGGTGCCCTGCCTGTCCCCTAGGTGTCCCTGGGGGGTGCCCTGGCTGTCTTTAGGGTGCCCTGGCTGTCCCCTAGGTGTCCCTGGCGGTGTCCTGCCTTCCCCTAGGTGTCCCTGGGGGTGCCCTAGGTGTCCCTGGGGGTGCCCTGGGCTTCCCTGGGGGTGCCCTGGCTGTCCCCTAGGTGTCCCTGGGGGTGCCCTGGGTGTCCCTGGGGGGCCCTGGCTGTCCCCTAGGTGTCCCTGGGGGTGCCCTGGGCTTCCCTGGGGGTGCCCTGGCTGTCCCCTAGGTGTCCCTGGGGGTGCCCTGGGTGTCCCTGGGGGTGCCCTGGCTGTCCCCCTAGGTGTCCCTGGGGGTGCCCTGGTGGTCCCCTACGTGGCCCTGGGCGTGCCCTGCCTGTCCCCTAGGTGTCCCTGGGGGTGCCCTGGCTGTCCCCTAGGTGTCCCTGGGGGTGCCCTGGCTGTCCCCCTAGGTGTCTCTGGGGGTGCCCTGCCTGTCCCCTAGGTGTCCCTGGGGGTGCCCTGACTGTCCCTAGGGTGCCCTGGCTGTGCCCTCACTGTCCCTGGAGTGCCCTAGGTGTCCATGGGGGTTCCCTGGCTGTCCCCTAGGTGTCCCTGGGGGTGCCCTGGGTGTCCCTGGGGGTGCACAGGGTGTCACTGGGGTTCCCTGGCTGTCCCGTACGTGTCCCTGGGCTTCCCTGGAGGTCCCCTAGGTGTCCATGGGGGTGCCCTCGCTGTCCCCTATGCGGCCCTGGGGGTGCCCTGAGTGTCCCTGGGGTGCCCTGTCTGTCCCCTAGGTGTCCCTGGGGGTGCCCTGGGTGTCCCTGGAGTGCCCTGGCTGTCCCCTAAATGTCCCTGGGGGTGCCCTGGCTGTCCCCTAGGTGTCCCTGGGGGTGCCCTGCCTGTCCCCTAGGTGTCCCTGGGGGTGCCCTGGCTGTCCCTGAGGGTGCCCTGGCTGTCCCCTAGGTGTCCCTGGGGGTGTCCTGCCTTCCCCTAGGTGTCCCTGGGGGTGCCCTAGGTGTCCCTGGGGGTGCCCTGGGCTTCCCTGGGGGTGCCCTGGCTGTCCCTGAGGGTGCCCTGGCTGTCCCCTAGGTGTCCCTGGGGGTGTCCTGCCTTCCCCTAGGTGTCCCTGGGGGTGCCCTAGGTGTCCCTGGGGGTGCCCTGGGCTTCCCTGGGGGTGCCCTGGCTGTCCCCTAGGTGTCCCTGGGGGTGCCCTGGGTGTCCCTGGGGGGCCCTGGCTGTCCCCTAGGTGTCCCTGGGGGTGCCCTGGGCTTCCCTGGGGGTGCCCTGGCTGTCCCATAGGTGTCCCTGGGGGTGCCCTGGGTGTCCCTGGGGTGCCCTGGCTGTCCCCTAGGTGTCCCTGGGGATGCCCTCGCTGTCCCTGGGGTGCCCTGTCTGTCCCCTAGGTGTCCCTGGGGATCACCTTGGTGTCCCTGGGGGTGCCCTGGCTGTCCCCTAGGTGTCCCTGGGGGTGCCCTGGGTGTCCCTGGGGTGCCCTGGCTGTCCCCTAGGTGTCCCTGGGGGTGCCCTCGCTGTCCCTGGGGTGCCCTGTCTGTCCCCTAGGTGTCCCTGGGGATCCCCTTGCTGTCCCTGGGGGTGCCCAGGGTGTCCCCTAGGTGTCCCTGGGGGTGCCCTGGCTGTCCCCTAGGTGTCCCTGGATGTCCCCTAGGTGTCCCTGGGGGTGCCCTGGATGTCCCTGGGGGGGCCCTGGCTGTCCTCTAGGTGTCCCTGGGGGTGCCCACCCTGTCCCTCTGGGTGCCCTGGCTGTCCCCTAGGTGTTCCTGGGGGTGCCCTGGCTTTCCCCTCGGTGTCCCTGGAGGTGACCTGCCTGTCCCCTAGGTGTCCCTGGGGGTGCCCGGCCTGACCCTGGGGTGCCCTGGCTGTCCCCTAGGCGTCCCTAGGGTCCCCCTAGGGTGCCCTGGCTGTCCCCTAGGTTTCCCTGGGGGTGCCCTGGGTGTCCCTGGAGTGCCCTGGCTATGCCCTAGGTGGCCCTGGGGGTGCCCTGGCTGTCCCTAGGGTGCCCTGGCTGTCCCCTTGGTGTCCCTGGGGGTGCCCTGGTGGTCCCCTACGTGGCCCTGGGCGTGCCCTGCCTGTCCCCTAGGTGTCCCTGGGGGTGCCCTGGCTGTCCCCTAGGTGTCCCTGGGGGTGCCCTGGCTGTCCCCTAGGTGTCTCTGGGGGTGCCCTGCCTGTCCCCTAGGTGTCCCTGGGGGTGCCCTGACTGTCCCTAGGGTGCCCTGGCTGTGCCCTCACTGTCCCTGGAGTGCCCTAGGTGTCCATGGGGGTGCCCTGGGTGTCCCTGGGGTTCCCTGGCTGTCCCCTAGGTGTCTCTGGGGGTGCCCTGGGTGTCCCTGGGGGTGCACAGGGTGTCACTGGGGTTCCCTGGCTGTCCCGTACGTGTCCCTGGGCTTCCCTGGAGGTCCCCTAGGTGTCCATGGGGGTGCCCTCGCTGTCCCCTATGCGGCCCTGGGGGTGCCCTGAGTGTCCCTGGGGTGCCCTGTCTGTCCCCTAGGTGTCCCTGGGGGTGCCCTGGGTGTCCCTGGAGTGCCCTGGCTGTCCCCTAAATGTCCCTGGGGGTGCCCTGGCTGTCCCCTAGGTGTCCCTGGGGGTGCCCTGCCTGTCCCCTAGGTGTCCCTGGGGGTGCCCTGGCTGTCTTTAGGGTGCCCTGGCTGTCCCCTAGGTGTCCCTGGGGGTGCCGTGGGTGTCCCTGGGGTGCCCTGGCTGTCCCCTTGGTGTCCCTGGGGGTGCCCTGTGGGTCCCTGGGGCGCCCTGGGGGTGCCCTGGTGTCCCTGGGCGGACCCTGGCTGTCACCTAGGTGTCCCTGGGGGTGCCCTGCCTGTCCCCTAGGTGTCCCTGGGGGTGCCCTGGCTGTCCTCTAGGTGTCCCTGGGGGTGCCCTGGCTGTCCCTCGGGTTCCCTGGCTGTCCCCTAGGTATCCCTGGGGGTGCCCTGGCTGTCCCTCGCGTTCCCTGGCTGTCCCCTAGGTGTCCCTGGGGGGGCCCTGGGTGTCCCTGGGGGTGCACAGGGTGTCAGTGGGGTTCCCTGGCTGTCCCGTACGTGTCCCTGGGGTTCCCTGGAGGTCCCCTAGGTGTCCCTGGGGGTGCCCTGAGTGTCCCTGGGCTGCCCTGGCTGTCCCCTAGGTGTCCCTGGGGGTGCCCTGGAGGTCCCCTAGGTGTCCCTGGGGGTCTGCTTGGTGTCCCTGGGGGTGCCCAGGGTGTCTCTTAGGTATCCCTGGGGGTGCCCTTGCTGTCCCCTAGCTGTCCCTGGGGGTACCCTGGCTGTCTCTGGGGTGCTCTGGATGTCCCCTTGGTGTCCCTGGGAGTGCCCTGGCTGTCCCCTTGGTGTCCCCAGGGTGTCCTGCCTGTCCCCTTGGTGTTCCTGGGGGTGCCCTGTGGGTCCCTGGGGTGCCCTGGGGGTGCCCTGGTGTACCTGGGGGTGCCCTGGCTGTCCCTGGAGTGCCCTGGCTGTCCCCTCGGTGTCCTTGGGGGGCCCTGGCTGTCCCTCGGGTTCCCTGGCTGTCCCCTGGGTGTCCCTGGGGGGGCCCTGGCTGTCCCCTAGGGGTCTCTGGAGGTGCCCTGCCTGTCCCCTAGGTGTCCCTGGTGGTGCCCTGGCTGTCTACTAGGTGTCCCTGGGGGTGCCCAGGGTGTCCCTGGGGTGCCCTGGCTGTCCCCTAGGTGTCCCTGGGGGTGCCCTGGCTGTCCCCTTGGTGTCCGTGGGGTGCCCTGGCTGTCCCCTAGGTGTCCCTGGGGGTGCCCTGGCTGTCCCCTTGGTGTCCGTGGGGTGTCCTGGCTGTCCCCTAGGTGTCCCTGGGGGTGCCCTGGCTGTCCCTGGGGTGCCCTGGCTGTCCCCTAGGTGTCCCTGGGGGTGCCCTGGCTGTCCTCTTGGTGTCCGTGGGGTGCCCTGGCTGTCCCCTAGGTGTCCTGGGGTTGCCCTGCCTGTCCCCTAGGTGTCCTGGGGTTGCCCTGCCTGTCCCCTAGGTGTCCCTGGGGGGGCCCTGGCTGTCCCCTCGGTGTCCCTGGGGGTGCCCTGCCTGTCCCCTAGGTTTCTCTGGGGGGGCCCTGGCTGTCCCCTCGGTGTCCCTGGGGGTGCCCTGCCTGTCCCCTAGATGTCCCTGGGCGTGCCCTGCCTGTCCCGTCGGTGTCCCTGGGGGTGCCCTGCCTGTGCCCTAGGTGTCCCTGGGGGTGTCCTGGGTGTCCCTGGAGTGCTATGGCTGACCCCTAAATGTCCCTGGGGGTGCCCTGCTGTCCCCTAGGTGTCCCTGGGGGTGTCCTGCCTTCCCCTAGGTGTCCCTGGGGGTGCTCTAGGTGTCCCTGGGGGTGCCCGGGGTGTCCCTGGGGGTGCCCTGGCTGTCCCCAAGGTGTCCCTGTGGGTGCCCAGAGTGTCCCTGCGAGTGCCCTGGCTGTCCCCTAGGTGTCACTGGGGGTGCCCTGGGTGTCCCTGGGGGTGCCCTGGCTGTCCCCTAGGTGTCACTGGGGGTGCCCTGGGTGTCCCTGGGGTGCCCTGGCTGTCCCCTAGGTGTCACTGGGGGTGCCCTGGGTGTCCCTGGGGGGGCCCTGGCTGTCCCCTAGGTGTCCCTGGGGGTGCCCAGGGTGTCCCTGGGGTTCCCTGGCTGTCCCCTAGGTGTCCCTGGGGGTGCCCTCGCTGTCCCGGGGGTGCCCTGGCTGTCCCCTAGGTGTCCCTGGGTGTGCCCTGGGTGTCCCTGGGCGTGCACAGGGTGTCCCTGGGGTTCCCTGTCTGTCCCCTAGGTGTCCCTGGGGGGGCCCTGGCTGTCCCCTAGGTGTCCCTGGGGGTGCCCTGGGTGTCCCTGGGGGGGTTCTGGCTGTCCCCTAGGTGTCCCTGGGGGTGCCCTGGGTGTTCCTGGGGGGGCCTTGGCTGTCCCCTAGGTGTCCCTGGGGGGGCCCTGGCTGTCCCCTAGGTGTACCTGGGGGTGCCCTGTGGGTCCCTGGGGGTGCACAGGGTGTCCCTGGGGTTCCCTGGCTGTCCCCTAGGTGTCCCTGGGGGTGCCCTGGGTGTCCCTGGGGGGACCCTGGCTGTCCCCTTGGTGTCCCTGGGGGGGCCCTGGTGTCCCTGGGTTGCCCTGGCTGTCTCCTAGGTGTCCCTGCCTCGCTCGTATCCTCGACTCCGCCTCCGGCGCCATGGTGACTCCCCTCCCAGTCTGGACCATTGTGGCCTCACCCCCTCCCCTGGGGCCATCCGACCCATCCCAGTATAGACCAGTAAGGCTCCGAGTGGCCACCATGGACCCCCACACGCCTGCTAGTTCATCCCAGTTCATCCCAGTCCACTCTTTGTCCATCCCAGGTTTCTCTGGTCACCCTCCCAGTGCTCTCAGTCCATCCCAGTCCCGCAGGTGTTGGTGCTTGGGGCTTGATGAGCTGGTGCCTGTCCGCAACGTGGAGCGGCTCAAACGGGACCTCAGGGTGAGGGGGGCGCGGATTTGGGGGGATCCTGGGGGTCCTGAGTTGTCGTGGAGGGGGTTTTTGGGTTGTGGGGGGTCTGGGGGGAGTCCTGGGGGCTGTTTTGGGTGCTTTAGGGGGTATTCGGGAGGTTTGGGCGGCCCATTTGAGGCATCAAAGAACCTGAGGAGGGTTTTGATAGCTCCTGGAGGTGGAGGCGGCCGTGGGGGTGAGCTGGCTGTCCCAGGGGGTTCCTGGCTGTCCCTCGATGTCCCTGGGGTGCCCTGGCTGTCACTTAGGTGTCCCTCGGGGCGCCCTGGCTGTCCCTAGGGTGCCCTGGCTGTCCCTTAGGTGTCCCTGGGGTGCCCTGACTGTCCCAAGGTGTCCCTGGGGGTACCCTGGCTGTCCCTGGAGGTGCCCTGGCTGTCCCCTAGGTGTCCCTGGGGGTGTCCTGCCTTGCCCTAGGTGTCCCTGGGGGTGCCCTGGCTGTCCCCTCTGTGTCCCTGGGGGTGCCCTTGGTGTCCCTGGGGGGGGTGCCCTGGCTAACCCCAAGGTGTCCCTTGGGGTGCCCAGAGTGTCCCTAGGGGGTCCCTGGCTGACCCCTAGGGGTCTCTGGGGCTGCCCTGGCTATCCCGTCAGTGTCCCTGGGGGTGCCCTGCCTGTCCCCTAGGTGTCCCTGGGGGTGCCCTGGCTGTCCCTAGGGTCCCCTGGCTGTGCCCTCGGTGTCTCTGGGGGTGCCCTGGCTGTCCCTAGGGTGCCCTGGCTGTCCCCTCGGTGTCCCTGGGGGTTCCCTGGGTGTCCCTGGGATGCCCTGGCTGTCCCCTAGGTGTCCCTGGGGGGCCCTGGCTGTCCCCTAGGTGTCCCTGGGGGTGCCCTGCCTGTCCCTAGGGTGCCCTGGCTGTCCCCTACGTGTCCCTGGGGGTGCCCTGGCTGTCCCCTAGGTGTCTCTGGCGTTCCCTGGCTGTCCCGTAGGTGTCCCTGGGGGGGCCCTGAGTGTCCCTGGGGTGCCCGGGAGGTCCCCTACGTGTCCCTGGGGTACCCTGGGTGTCCTTGGGGTGCCCTGGCTGTGCCCTTGGTGTCCCTGAGGGTGCCCTGGCTGTCCCGTAGGTGTCCCTGGGCTGCCCTGGCTGTCCCTAGGGTGCCCTGGCTGTGCCCTAGGTGTCCCTGGGGGTGCCTTGGCTGTCCTCTAGGTGTCCCTGGGGTGCCCTGGGTGTCCCTGGCGTGCCCTGGCTGTCTCCTAGGTGTCCCTGGGGGTGCCCTGGGTGTCCCTCGCGTGCCCTAGCTGTCCCCTAGGTGTCCCTGGGGGGGCCCTGGCTGTCCCCTAGGTGTCCCTGGGGGTGCCCTGGCTGTCCCTGGGGTGCCCTGGCTGTCCCCTAGGTGTCCCTGGGGGTGCCCTGGTGTCCCTCGGGGTGCCCTGGCTGTCCCCTAGGTGTCCCTGGGGGTGCCGTGGGTGTGCCTGGGGTGCCCTGGCTGTCCTCTAGGTGTCCCGGGGGTTGCCCTGGGTGTCCCTGGGGTGCTCTGGATGTCCCCTTGGTGTCCCTGGGGGTGCCCTGGCTGTCCACTTGTTGTCCCTAGGGTGCCCTGGCTGTCCCCTAGGTGTCCCTGGGGGTGCCCTGGTGTCCCTCGGGGTGCCCTGGCTGTCCTCTAGGTGTCCCTGGGGTTGCCCTGGGTGTCCCCGTGGACGCCCTGGCTGTCCCCCAGGCGACCCTGGGGGTGCCCTGGGTGTCCCTGGGGGGGCCCTGGCTGTCCCCTAGGTGTCCCTGGGGGTTCCCTGCCTGTCCCCTAGGTGTCCCTGGGCGTTCCCTGGGTGTCCCTGGGGGTGCCCTGGCTGTCCCCTAGGTGTCCCTGGGGGTGCCCTGGGTGTCCCTGGAGTGCCCTAGCTGTCCCCTAAATGTCCCTGGGGGTGCCCTGGCTGTCCCCTAGGTGTCCCTGGGGGTGCCCTGGGTGTCCCTGGAGTGCCCTAGCTGTCCCCTAAATGTCCCTGGTGGTGCCCTGACTGTGCCCTCGGTGTCCCTGAGGCTGCCCTGTCTGTCCCTAGGGTGCCCTGGTTGTGCCCTAGGAGTCCCTGGGGGTGCCCATGGTGTCCCTAGGGTGCCCTGGCTATGCCCTTGGTGTCCCTGGGGGGGCCCTGGCTGTCCCCTAGGGGTCTCTGGGGGTGCCATGCCTTTCCACTAGGTGTCCCTGGGGGTGCCCTGGCTGTGCCCTCGGTGTCCCTGGGGGTGCCCTGGCTGTCCCTAGGGTGCCCTGGCTGTGCCCTAGGTGTCCCTGGGCGTGCCCTGGCTGTCCCTCGGGTTCCCTGGCTGTCCCCTAGGTGTCCCTGGGGGTGCCCCGCCTGTCCCCTAGGTGTCCCTGGGGGTGCCCTGGCTGTCCTCTAGGTGTCCCTGGGGGTGCCCTGGCTGTCCCTCGGGTTCCCTGGCTGTCCCCTAGGTGTCCCTGGGGGTGCCTTCGCTGTCCCTTGGTTGCCCTGGCTGTCCCCTAGGTGTCCCTGGGTGTCCCCTTGGTGTCCCTGGGGGTGCCCAGGGTGTCCCTTAGGTGTCCCTGGGGGTGCCCTTGCTGTACCCTAGCTGTCCCTGGGGGTGCCCTGGCTGTCCCTAGTGTGCCCTGGCTGTCCTCTAGTCGTCCCTGGGGGTGCCCTGGGTGTCCCTGGGGATGCCCTGGCTGTCCCCTAGGTGTCCCTGAGGGTGCCCTGAGTGTCCCTGGGCGGGCCCGGGCTGTGCCCTCGGTGTCCCTGGGGGTGCCCTGGCTGTCCCTAGGGTGCCCTGGCTGTTGCCTTGGTGTCCCTGGGAGTGCCCTGGCTGTCCCTAGGGTGCCCTGGCTGTGCCCTAGGTGTCCCTGGGGGTGCCATCGCTGTCCGTAGGGTGCCCTGGCTGTCCCCTAGGTGTCCCTGGGGGTGCCCTGGCTGTCCCTAGGGTGCCCTGGCTGTCCTCTAGGTGTCCCTGGGGGTGCCCTGGCTGTCCCCTAGGTGTCCCTGGGGGTGCCTTGGGTGTCCCTGGGGTGCCCTGGCTTTCCCCTACGTGTCCCTGGGGTGCCCTGGCTGTTCCCTAGGTGGCCCAGGGGGTGCCCTGGCTGTCCCTAGGGTGCCCTGGCTGTCCCCTAGGTGTCCCTGGGGTGCCCTGCGTGTGCCCTCGGTGTCCCTGGGGGTGCCCAGGGTGTCCCTGGGGCGCCCTGGCTGTCCCCTACGTGTCCCTGGGGGTTCCCTGGGTGTCCCTGGGGGTGCCCTGCCTGTCCCCTAGGTGTCCCTGGGGGTGCCCTGGGTGTCCCTGGGGTGCCCTGGCTGTTCCCTAGGTGGCCCAGGGGGTGCCCTTGCTGTCCCTAGGGTGCCCTGGCTGTCCCCTAGGTGTCCCTGGGGTGCCCTGCCTGTCCGCTCGGTGTCCCTGGGGGTGCCCAGGGTGTCCCTGGGGTGCCCTGGCTGTCCCATACGTGTCCCTGGGGGTGCCCTGGGTGTCCCTGGCGGTGCCCTGGCTGTCCCTGGGGGTGCCCTGGCTGTCCCCTCGGTGTCCCTGGGGGTGCCCTGCCTTTCCCCTAGGTGTCCTTGGGGGGGCCCTGGCTGTCCCCTAGGTGTCCCTGGGGGTGCCCTGCCTGTCCCTTAGGTGTCCCTGGGGGTTCCATGCCTGTCCCCTAGGTGTCCCTGGGTGTGCCCTCGCTGTCCCCTAGGTGTCCCTGGGGTTGCCCTGGGTGTGCCTGGGGTGCCCTGGCTGTCCCCTAGGTGTCCCTGGGGGTGCCCTGGGTGTCCCTGGGGGGGCCCTGCCTGTCCCCTAGGTGTCCCTGGTGTGCCCTGGCTGTCTCGTCAGTGTCCCTGAGGTGCCATGGCTGTCTTGTCAGTGTCCCTGGGGGTGCCCTGGCTGTCCCCTAGGTGTCCCTGGGGGTGTCCTGCCTTGCCCTAGGTGTCCCTGGGGGTGCCCTGGCTGTCCCCTCCGTGTCCCTGGGGGTGCCCTGGGTGTCCCGGGGGTGCCCTGGCTGATCCCAAGGTGTCCCTTGGGGTGCCCAGAGTGTCCCTGGGAGGTCCCTGGCTGTCCCCTAGGTGTCCCTGGGGGTGCCCTGCCTGTCCCTTTGGTGTCCCTGGGGGTGCCCTGGCTGTCCCTAGGGTGCCCTGGCTGTCCCCTCGGTGTCCCTGGGGGTGCCCTGGGTGTCCCTGGGGTGCCCTGGCTGTCCCCTACGTGTCCCTGGGGGGGCCCTGGCTGTCCCCTAGGTGTCCCTGGGGGTGCCCTGCCTGTCCCTAGGGTGCCCTGGCTGTCCCCTAGGTGTCCCTGGGGTGCCCTAGGTGTCCCTGGGGGTGCCCTGGCTGTCCCCTAGGTGTCCCTGGGGGTGCCCTGGCTGTCCCCTAGGTGTTCCTGGGGGTTCCCTGCGTGTCCCTGGGGTGCCCTGTCTTTCCCCTAGGTGTCCCTGGGGTGCCCTAGGTGTCCCTGGGGGTGCCCTGGCTGTCCCTAGTGTGCCCTGGCTGTCTCCTAGGTGTCCCTGGGGGTGCCCTGGGTGTCCCTAGGGTGCCCTGACTGTCCCCAAGGTGTCCCTGGGGGTGCCCAAAGTGTCCCTGGGAGTGCCCTGGCTGTCCCCTAGGAGTTTCTGGGGGTGCCCTGGCTGTCCCCTAGGTGTCCCTGGGGGTGCCCTGGGTGTCCCTGGGGTGCCCTGGCTATGCTCTAGGTGGCCCTGGGGGTGCCCTGGCTGTCCCCTAGGTGTCCCTGGCTGTTCCCTTGGTATCCCTGGGGGTGCCCTGCCTGTCCCCTAGGTGTCCCTGGGGGTGCCCTGGCTGTCCCCTTGGTGTCCCTGGGGTGCCCTGGCTGTCCCCTTGGTGTCCCTGGGGGAGCCCTGGGTGTCCCTGGGGTGCCCTGGGGGCGCCCTGCCTGTCCCCTAGGTGTCCCTGGGGGTGCCCTGGCTGTCCCCAGGGTAACCTTGCTGTGCCCTCGGTGTCTCTGGGGGTGCCCTGGCTGTCCCTAGGGTGCCCTAGCTGTGCCCTCAGTGTCTCTGGGGGTGCCCTGCCTGTCCCCTCGGTGTCCCTGGGGGTGCCCTGGCTGTCCCTAGGGTGCCGTGGCTGTCCCCTAGGTGTCCCTGGGGGTGCCCTGGGTGTGCCTGGGGTGCCCTGGCTGTCCCCTAGGTGTCCCTGGGGGTGACCTGGGTGTCCCTGGGGTGCCCTGGGGGTGCCCTGCCTGTCCTCTAGGTGTCCCTGGGGGTGCCCTGGCTGTCCCCTAGGTGTCCCTGGGGGTGCCCTGGCTGTCCCCTAGGTGTCCCTGGGGGTGCCCTGGGTGTCCCTGGAGTGCCCTGGCTGTCCCATAATGTCCCTGGGAGTGCCCTGGCTTTCCCCTCGGTGTCCCTGGGGGTGTCCTGCCTTGCCCTAGGTGTCCCTGGGGGTGCCCTGGCTGTCCCCTCTGTGTCCCTGGGGGTGCCCTGGGTTTCCCTGGGGTGCCCTGGCTGACCCCAAGGTGTCCCTTGGGGTGCCCAGAGTGTCCCTAGGGGGTCCCTGGCTGACCCCTAGGGGTCTCTGGGGGTGCCCTGGCTGTCCCGTCAGTGTCCCTGGGGGTGCCCTGCCTGTCCCCTAGGTGTCCCTGGGGGTGCCCTGGCTGTCCCTAGGGTGCCCTGGCTGTGCCCTCGGTGTCTCTGGGGGTGCCCTGGCTGTCCCTAGGGTGCCATGGCTGTCCCTAGGGTGCCCTGGCTGTCCCCTCGGTGTCCCTGGGGGTTCCCTGGGTGTCCCTGGGATGCCCTGGCTGTCCCCTAGGTGTCCCTGGGGGGCCCTGGCTGTCCCCTAGGTGTCCCTGGGGGTGCCCTGCCTGTCCCTAGGGTGCCCTGGCTGTCCCCTACGTGTCCCTGGGGGTGCCCTGGCTGTCCCCTAGGTGTCTCTGGCGTTCCCTGGCTGTCCCGTAGGTGTCCCTGGGGGGGCCCTGAGTGTCCCTGGGGTGCCCGGGAGGTCCCCTACGTGTCCCTGGGGTACCCTGGGTGTCCTTGGGGTGCCCTGGCTGTGCCCTTGGTGTCCCTGGGCTGCCCTGGCTGTCCCTAGGGTGCCCTGGCTGTGCCCTAGGTGTCCCTGGGGGTGCCTTGGCTGTCCTCTAGGTGTCCCTGGGGTGCCCTGGGTGTCCCTGGCGTGCCCTGGCTGTCTCCTAGGTGTCCCTGGGGGTGCCCTGGGTGTCCCTCGCGTGCCCTAGCTGTCCCCTAGGTGTCCCTGGGGGGGCCCTGGCTGTCCCCTAGGTGTCCCTGGGGGTGCCCTGGCTGTCCCTGGGGTGCCCTGGCTGTCCCCTAGGTGTCCCTGGGGGTGCCCTGGTGTCCCTCGGGGTGCCCTGGCTGTCCCCTAGGTGTCCCTGGGGGTGCCGTGGGTGTGCCTGGGGTGCCCTGGCTGTCCTCTAGGTGTCCCGGGGGTTGCCCTGGGTGTCCCTGGGGTGCTCTGGATGTCCCCTTGGTGTCCCTGGGGGTGCCCTGGCTGTCCACTTGTTGTCCCTAGGGTGCCCTGGCTGTCCCCTAGGTGTCCCTGGGGGTGCCCTGGTGTCCCTCGGGGTGCCCTGGCTGTCCTCTAGGTGTCCCTGGGGGTGCCCTGGGTGTCCCCGGGAACGCGCTGGCTGTCCCCTAGGCGTCCCTGGGGGTGCCTTCGCTGTCCCTTGGTTGCCCTGGCTGTCCCCTAGGTGTCCCTGGGTGTCCCCTTGGTGTCCCTGGGGGTGCCCAGGGTGTCCCTTAGGTGTCCCTGGGGGTGCCCTTGCTGTCCCCTAGGTGTCCCTGGGGGTTCCCTGCCTGTCCCCTAGGTGTCCCTGGGCGTTCCCTGTGTTTCCCTGGGGGTGCCCTGGCTGTCCCCTAGGTGTCCCTGGGGGTGCCCTGGGTGTCCCTGGAGTGCCCTAGCTGTCCCCTAAATGTCCCTGGGGGTGCCCTGGCTGTCCCCTAGGTGTCCCTGGGGGAGTCCTGCCTTCCCCTAGGTGTCCTTGGGGGTGCCCTAGCTTTCCCCTCGGTGTCCCTGGGGGTGCCCTGCCTGTCCCCTTGGTGTCCCAGGGGGTGCCGTGAGTGTACCTGGGGTGCCCTGGCTGTCCCCTAGGTGTCCCTGGGGGTGCCCTGGCTGTCCCCTTGGTGTCCCTGGGGTGCCCTGGCTGTCCCCTTGGTGTCCCTGGGGGAGCCCTGGGTGTCCCTGGGGTGCCCTGGGGGTGCCCTGCCTGTCCCCTAGGTGTCCCTGGGGGTGCCCTGGCTGAACCCAGGGTAACCTGGCTGTGCCCTCGGTGTCTCTGGGGGTGCCCTGGCTGTCCCTAGGGTGCCCTGGCTGTGCCCTCAGTGTCTCTGGGGGTGCCCTGCCTGTCCCCTCGGTGTCCCTGGGGCTGCCCTGGCTGTCCCTAGGGTGCCGTGGCTGTCCCCTAGGTGTCCCTGGGGGTGCCCTGGGTGTGCCTGGTGTGCCCTGGCTGTCCCCTAGGTGTCCCTGGGGGTGACCTGGGTGTCCCTGGGGTGCCCTGGGGGTGCCCTGCCTATCCTCTACGTGTCCCTGGGGGTGCCCTGGCTGTCCCCTAGGTGTCCCTGGGGGTGCCCTGGCTGTCCCCTAGGTGTCCCTGGGGGTGCCCTGGGTGTCCCTGGAGTGCCCTGGCTGTCCCCTAAATGTCCCTGGGAGTGCCCTGGCTTTCCCCTCGGTGTCCCTGGGGGTGCCCTGCCTGTCCCCTAGGTGTCTCTGGGTGTGCCCTGCCTGTCCCCTAGGTGTCGTTGGGGGTACCCTGGGTGTCCCTGGGTGTGCCCTGCCTGTCCCCTAGGTGTCCCTGGGGGTGCCTAGGGTGTCCCTGGGGTTCCCTTGCTGTCCCCTAGGTGTCCCTGGGGGGGCCCTGGGTGTCCCTGGGGGTGCACAGGGTGTCAGTGAGGTTCCCTGGCTGTCCCGTACGTGTCCCTGGGGTTCCCTGGCTGTCCCGTAGGTTTCCCTGGGGGTGCCCTGAGTGTCCCTGGGCTGCCCTGGCTATCCCCTAGGTGTCCCTGGGGGTGCCCTCGCTGTCCCTGGGGTGCCCTGGCTGTCCCCTCGGTGTCCCTGGGGGTCCTCTTGGTGTCCCTGGGGGTGCCCAGCGTGTCCCTTAGGTGTTCCTGGGGGTGCCCTGGCTGTCCCTGGAGTTCCCTGGCTGTCCCCGTGGTGTCCCTGGTGGTGCCCTGACTGTGCCCTCGGTGTCCCTGAGGCTGCCCTGTCTGTCCCTAGGGTGCCCTGGTTGTGCCCTAGGTGTCCCTGGGTGTCCCCTTGGTGTCCCTGGGGGTGCCCAGGGTGTCCCTTAGGTGTCCCTGGGGGTGCCCTTGCTGTACCCTAGCTGTCCCTGGGGGTGCCCTGGCTGTCCCTAGTGTGCCCTGGCTGTCCCCTAGGTGTCCCTGGGGTGCCCTGGGTGTGCCTGGGGTGCCCTGGCTATCCTCTAGTCGTCCCTGGGGGTGCCCTGGGTGTCCCTGGGGATGCCCTGGCTGTCCCCTAGGTGTCCCTGGGGGTGCCCTGAGTGTCCCTGGGGGGGCCCGGGCTGTGCCCTCGGTGTCCCTGGGGGTGCCCTGGCTGTCCCTAGGGTGCCCTGGCTGTTGCCTTGGTGTCCCTGGGAGTGCCCTGGCTGTCCCTAGGGTGCCCTGGCTGTGCCCTTGGTGTCCCTGGGGGTGCCCTGGCTGTCCCTAGGGTGCCCTGGCTGTGCCCTAGGTGTCCCTGGGGGTGCCCTCGCTGTCCGTAGGGTGCCCTGGCTGTCCCCTAGGTGTCCCTGGGGGTGCCCTGGGTGTCCCTGGGGTGCCCTGGCTTTCCCCTACGTGTCCCTGGGGTGCCCTGGCTGTTCCCTAGGTGGCCCAGGGGGTGCCCTGGCTGTCCCTAGGGTGCCCTGGCTGTCCCCTAGGTGTCCCTGGGGTGCCCTGCGTGTGCCCTCGGTGTCCCTGGGGGTGCCCAGGGTGTCCCTGGGGCGCCCTGGCTGTCCCCTACGTGTCCCTGGGGGTTCCCTGGGTGTCCCTGGGGGTGCCCTGGCTGGCCCTGGGGTGCCATGGCTGTCCTCTACGTGTCCCTGGGGGTGCCCTGGCTGTCCCCTAGGTGTCCCTGGGGGTGCCCTGCCTTTCCCCTAGGTGTCCTTGGGGGGGCCCTGGCTGTCCCCTAGGTGTCCCTGGGGGTGCCCTGCCTGTCCCTTAGGTGTCCCTGGGGGTTCCATGCCTGTCCCCTAGGTGTCCCTGGGGGTGCCCTGGCTGTCCCGTAGGTGTCCCTGGGGTTGCCCTGGGTGTGCCTGGGGTGCCCTGGCTGTCCCCTAGGTGTCCCTGGGGGTGCCCTGAGTGTCCCTGGGGGGGCCCTGGCTGTCCTCTAGGTGTACCTGGGGGTGCCCTGCCTGTCCCCTAGGTGTCCCTGGGGGTGCCCTGGGTGTCCCTGGGGTGCCCTGGCTGTTCCCTAGGTGGCCCAGGGGGTGCCCTGGCTGTCCCTAGGGTACCCTGGCTGTCCCCTAGGTGTCCCTGGGGTGCCCTGCCTGTCCGCTCGGTGTCCCTGGGGGTGCCCAGGGTGTCCCTGGGGTGCCCTGGCTGTCCCATACGTGTCCCTGGGGGTGCCCTGGGTGTCCCTGGCGGTGCCCTGGCTGTCCCTGGGGGTGCCCTGGCTGTCCCCTCGGTGTCCCTGGGGGTGCCCTGCCTTTCCCCTAGGTGTCCTTGGGGGGGCCCTGGCTGTCCCCTAGGTGTCCCTGGGGGTGCCCTGCCTGTCCCTTAGGTGTCCCTGGGGGTTCCATGCCTGTCCCCTAGGTGTCCCTGGGTGTGCCCTGGCTGTCCCCTAGGTGTCCCTGGGGTTGCCCTGGGTGTGCCTGGGGTGCCCTGGCTGTCCCCTAGGTGTCCCTGTGTGTGCCCTGGGTGTCCCTGGGGGGGCCCTGCCTGTCCCCTAGGTGTCCCTGGTGTGCCCTGGCTGTCTCGTCAGTGTCCCTGAGGTGCCATGGCTGTCTTGTCAGTGTCCCTGGGGGTGCCCTGGCTGTCCCCTAGGTGTCCCTGGGGGTGTCCTGCCTTGCCCTAGGTGTCCCTGGGGGTGCCCTGGCTGTCCCCTCCGTGTCCCTGGGGGTGCCCTGGGTGTCCCGGGGGTGCCCTGGCTGACCCCAAGGTGTCCCTTGGGGTGCCCAGAGTGTCCCTGGGAGGTCCCTGGCTGTCCCCTAGGTGTCCCTGGGGGTGCCCTGCCTGTCCCTTTGGTGTCCCTGGGGGTGCCCTGGCTGTCCCTAGGGTGCCCTGGCTGTCCCCTCGGTGTCCCTGGGGGTGCCCTGGGTGTCCCTGGGGTGCCCTGGCTGTCCCCTACGTGTCCCTGGGGGGGCCCTGGCTGTCCCCTAGGTGTCCCTGGGATTGCCCTGCCTGTCCCTAGGGTGCCCTGGCTGTCCCCTAGGTGTCCCTGGGGTGCCCTAGGTGTCCCTGGGGGTGCCCTGGCTGTCCCCTAGGTGTCCCTGGGGGTGCCCTGGCTGTCCCCTAGGTGTTCCTGGGGGTTCCCTGCGTGTCCCTGGGGTGCCCTGGCTTTCCCCTAGGTGTCCCTGGGGTGCCCTAGGTGTCCCTGGGGGTGCCCTGGCTGTCCCTAGTGTGCCCTGGCTGTCCCCTAGGTGTCCCTGGGGGTGCCCTGGGTGTCCCTAGGGTGCCCTGACTGTCCCCAAGGTGTCCCTGGGGGTGCCCAAAGTGTCCCTGGGAGTGCCCTGGCTGTCCCCTAGGAGTTTCTGGGGGTGCCCTGGCTGTCCCCTAGGTGTCCCTGGGGGTGCCCTGGGTGTCCCTGGGGTGCCCTGGCTATGCTCTAGGTGGCCCTGGGGGTGCCCTGGCTGTCCCCTAGGTGTCCCTGGCTGTTCCCTTGGTATCCCTGGGGGTGCCCTGGAGGTCCCCTACGTGGCCCTGGGGGTGCCCTTGCTGTCCCCTAGGTGTCCCTGGGGGTGCCCTGCCTGTCCCCTAGGTGTCCCTGGGGGTGCCCTGCCTGTCCCCTTGGTGTCCCAGGGGGTGCCGTGGGTGTACCTGGGGTGCCCTGGCTGTCCCCTAGGTGTCCCTGGGAGTGCCCTGGCTGTCCCCTTGGTGTCCCTGGGGTGCCCTGGCTGTCCCCTTGGTGTCCCTGGGGGAGCCCTGGGTGTCCCTGGGGTGCCCTGGGGGCGCCCTGCCTGTCCCCTAGGTGTCTCTGGGGGTGCCCTGGCTGTCCCCAGGGTAACCTTGCTGTGCCCTCGGTGTCTCTGGGGGTGCCCTGGCTGTCCCTAGGGTGCCCTGGCTGTGCCCTCAGTGTCTCTGGGGGTGCCCTGCCTGTCCCCTCGGTGTCCCTGGGGGTGCCCTGGCTGTCCCTAGGGTGCCGTGGCTGTCCCCTAGGTGTCCCTGGGGGTGCCCTGGGTGTGCCTGGGGTGCCCTGGCTGTCCCCTAGGTGTCCCTGGGGGTGACCTGGGTGTCCCTGGGGTGCCCTGGGGGTGCCCTGCCTGTCCTCTAGGTGTCCCTGGGGGTGCCCTGGCTGTCCCCTAGGTGTCCCTTGGGGTGCCCTGGCTGTCCCCTAGGTGTCCCTGGGGGTGCCCTGGGTGTCCCTGGAGTGCCCTGGCTGTCCCCTAAATGTCCCTGGGAGTGCCCTGGCTTTCCCCTCGGTGTCCCTGGGGGTGCCCTGCCTGTCCCCTAGGTGTCTCTGGGTGTGCCCTGCCTGTCCCCTAGGTGTCGTTGGGGGTGCCCTGGGTGTCCCTGGGTGTGCCCTGCCTGTCCCCTAGGTGTCCCTGGGCGTGCCCTGGGTGTCCCTGGGGTGCCCTGGCTGTCCCCTAGGTGTCCCTGGGGGTGCCTAGGGTGTCCCTGGGGTTCCCTTGCTGTCCCCTAAGTGTCCCTGGGGGGGCCCTGGGTGTCCCTGGGGGTGCACAGGGTGTCAGTGGGGTTCCCTGGCTGTCCCGTACGTGTCCCTGGGGCTCCCTGGCTGTCCCGTAGGTTTCCCTGGGGGTGCCCTGAGTGTCCCTGGGGTGCCCTGGCTGTCCCCTAGGTGTCCCTGGGGGTGCCCTCGCTGTCCCTGGGGTGCCCTGGCTGTCCCCTCGGTGTCCCTGGGGGTCCTCTTGGTGTCCCTGGGGGTGCCCAGCGTGTCCCTTAGGTGTTCCTGGGCGTGCCCTGGCTGTCCCTGGAGTTCCCTGGCTGTCCCCGTGGTGTCCCTGGTGGTGCCCTGACTGTGCCCTCGGTGTCCCTGAGGCTGCCCTGTCTGTCCCTAGGGTGCCCTGGTTGTGCCCTAGGTGTCCCTGGGGGTGCCCATGGTGTCCCTAGGGTGCCCTGGCTATGCCCTTGGTGTTCCTGGGGGGGCCCTGGCTGTCCCCTAGGGGTCTCTGGGGGTGCCATGCCTGTCCCCTAGGTGTCCCTGGGGGTGCCCTGGCTGTGCCCTCGGTGTCCCTGGGGGTGCCCTGGCTGTCCCTAGGGTGCCCTGGCTGTGCCCGAGGTGTCCCTGGGGGTGCCCTGGCTGTCCCTAGGGTGCCCTGGCTGTGCCCTAGGTGTCCCTGGGGGTGCCCTGGCTGTCCCTCGGGTTCCCTGGCTGTCCCCTAGGTGTCCCTGGGGGTGCCCCGCCTGTCCCCTAGGTGTCCCTGGGGGTGCCCTGGCTGTCCTCTAGGTGTCCCTGGGGGTGCCCTGGCTGTCCCTCGGGTTCCCTGGCTGTCCCCTAGGTGTCCCTGGGGGTGCCTTCGCTGTCCCTTGGTTGCCCTGGCTGTCCCCTAGGTGTCCCTGGGTGTCCCCTTGGTGTCCCTGGGGGTGCCCAGGGTGTCCCTTAGGTGTCCCTGGGGGTGCCCTTGCTGTCCCCTAGCTGTCCCTGGGGGTGCCCTGGCTGTCCCTAGTGTGCCCTGGCTGTCCCCTAGGTGTCCCTGGGGGTGCCCTGGGTGTGCCTGGGGTGCCCTGGCTGTCCTCTAGTCGTCCCTGGGGGTGCCCTGGGTGTCCCTTAGGAAGCCCTGGCTGTCCCCTAGGTGTCCCTGGGGGTGCCCTGGGTGTCCCTAGGTTGCCCTGGCTGTTGCCTAGGTGTCACTGGGGGTGCCCTGGCTGTCCCTAGGGTGCCCTGGCTGTGCCCTTGGTGTCCCTGGGGGTGCCCTGGCTGTCCCTAGGGTGCCCTGGCTGTCCCCTAGGTGTCCCTGGGGGTGCCCTCGCTGTCCGTAGGGTGCCCAGGCTGTCCTCTAGGTGTCCCTGGGGGTGCCCTGGCTGTCCCTAGGGTGCCCTGGCTGTCCTCTAGGTGTTCCTGGGGGTGCCCTGGCTGTCCCCTAGATGTCCCTGGGGGTGCCCTGGGTGTCCCTGGGGTGCCCTGGCTTTCCCCTACGTGTCCCTGGGGTGCCCTGGCTGTTCCCTAGGTGGCCCAGGGGGTGCCCTGGCTGTCCCTAGGGTGCCCTGGCTGTCCCCTAGGTGTCCCTGGGGGTGCCCTGGGTGTCCCTAGGGTGCCCTGACTGTCCCCAAGGTGTCCCTGGGGGTGCCCAAAGTGTCCCTGGGAGTGCCCTGGCTGTCCCCTAGGAGTTTCTGGGGGTGCCCTGGCTGTCCCCTAGGTGTCCCTGGGGGTGCCCTGGGTGTCCCTGGGGTGCCCTGGCTATGCTCTAGGTGGCCCTGGGGGTGCCCTGGCTATCCCCTAGGTGTCCCTGGCTGTTCCCTTGGTATCCCTGGGGGTGCCCTGGAGGTCCCCTACGTGGCCCTGGGGGTGCCCTTGCTGTCCCCTAGGTGTCCCTGGGGGTGCCCTGCCTGTCCCCTAGGTGTCCCTGGGGGTGCCCTGCCTGTCCCCTTGGTGTCCCAGGGGGTGCCGTGGGTGTACCTGGGGTGCCCTGGCTGTCTCCTAGGTGTCCCTGGGAGTGCCCTGGCTGTCCCCTTGGTGTCCCTGGGGTGCCCTGGCTGTCCCCTTGGTGTCCCTGGGGGAGCCCTGGGTGTCCCTGGGGTGTCCTGGGGGCGCCCTGCCTGTCCCCTAGGTGTCTCTGGGGGTGCCCTGGCTGTCCCCAGGGTAACCTTGCTGTGCCCTCGGTGTCTCTGGGGGTGCCCTGGCTGTCCCTAGGGTGCCCTGGCTGTGCCCTCAGTGTCTCTGGGGGTGCCCTGCCTGTCCCCTCGGTGTCCCTGGGGGTGCCCTGGCTGTCCCTAGGGTGCCGTGGCTGTCCCCTAGGTGTCCCTGGGGGTGCCCTGGGTGTGCCTGGGGTGCCCTGGCTGTCCCCTAGGTGTCCCTGGGGGTGACCTGGGTGTCCCTGGGGTGCCCTGGGGGTGCCCTGCCTGTCCTCTAGGTGTCCCTGGGGGTGCCCTGGCTGTCCCCTAGGTGTTCCTTTTGGGTGCCCTGGCTGTCCCCTAGGTGTCCCTGGGGGTGCCCTGGGTGTCCCTGGAGTGCCCTGGCTGTCCCCTAAATGTCCCTGGGAGTGCCCTGGCTTTCCCCTCGGTGTCCCTGGGGGTGCCCTGCCTGTCCCCTAGGTGTCTCTGGGTGTGCCCTGCCTGTCCCCTAGGTGTCGTTGGGGGTGCCCTGGGTGTCCCTGGGTGTGCCCTGCCTGTCCCCTAGGTGTCCCTGGGCGTGCCCTGGGTGTCCCTGGGGTGCCCTGGCTGTCCCCTAGGTGTCCCTGGGGGTGCCTAGGGTGTCCCTGGGGTTCCCTTGCTGTCCCCTAAGTGTCCCTGGGGGGGCCCTGGGTGTCCCTGGGGGTGCACAGGGTGTCAGTGGGGTTCCCTGGCTGTCCCGTACGTGTCCCTGGGGCTCCCTGGCTGTCCCGTAGGTTTCCCTGGGGGTGCCCTGAGTGTCCCTGGGGTGCCCTGGCTGTCCCCTAGGTGTCCCTGGGGGTGCCCTCGCTGTCCCTGGGGTGCCCTGGCTGTCCCCTCGGTGTCCCTGGGGGTCCTCTTGGTGTCCCTGGGGGTGCCCAGCGTGTCCCTTAGGTGTTCCTGGGCGTGCCCTGGCTGTCCCTGGAGTTCCCTGGCTGTCCCCGTGGTGTCCCTGGTGGTGCCCTGACTGTGCCCTCGGTGTCCCTGAGGCTGCCCTGTCTGTCCCTAGGGTGCCCTGGTTGTGCCCTAGGTGTCCCTGGGGGTGCCCATGGTGTCCCTAGGGTGCCCTGGCTATGCCCTTGGTGTTCCTGGGGGGGCCCTGGCTGTCCCCTAGGGGTCTCTGGGGGTGCCATGCCTGTCCCCTAGGTGTCCCCGGGGGTGCCCTGGCTGTGCCCTCGGTGTCCCTGGGGGTGCCCTGGCTGTCCCTAGGGTGCCCTGGCTGTGCCCGAGGTGTCCCTGGGGGTGCCCTGGCTGTCCCTAGGGTGCCCTGGCTGTGCCCTAGGTGTCCCTGGGGGTGCCCTGGCTGTCCCTCGGGTTCCCTGGCTGTCCCCTAGGTGTCCCTGGGGGTGCCCCGCCTGTCCCCTAGGTGTCCCTGGGGGTGCCCTGGCTGTCCTCTAGGTGTCCCTGGGGGTGCCCTGGCTGTCCCTCGGGTTCCCTGGCTGTCCCCTAGGTGTCCCTGGGGGTGCCTTCGCTGTCCCTTGGTTGCCCTGGCTGTCCCCTAGGTGTCCCTGGGTGTCCCCTTGGTGTCCCTGGGGGTGCCCAGGGTGTCCCTTAGGTGTCCCTGGGGGTGCCCTTGCTGTCCCCTAGCTGTCCCTGGGGGTGCCCTGGCTGTCCCTAGTGTGCCCTGGCTGTCCCCTAGGTGTCCCTGGGGGTGCCCTGGGTGTGCCTGGGGTGCCCTGGCTGTCCTCTAGTCGTCCCTGAGGGTGCCCTGGGTGTCCCTTAGGAAGCCCTGGCTGTCCCCTAGGTGTCCCTGGGGGTGCCCTGGGTGTCCCTAGGTTGCCCTGGCTGTTGCCTAGGTGTCACTGGGGGTGCCCTGGCTGTCCCTAGGGTGCCCTGGCTGTGCCCTTGGTGTCCCTGGGGGTGCCCTGGCTGTCCCTAGGGTGCCCTGGCTGTCCCCTAGGTGTCCCTGGGGGTGCCCTCGCTGTCCGTAGGGTGCCCAGGCTGTCCTCTAGGTGTCCCTGGGGGTGCCCTGGCTGTCCCTAGGGTGCCCTGGCTGTCCTCTAGGTGTCCCTGGGGTGCCCTGGCTTTCCCCTACGTGTCCCTGGGGTGCCCTGGCTGTTCCCTAGGTGGCCCAGGGGGTGCCCTGGCTGTCCCTAGGGTGCCCTGGCTGTCCCCTAGGTGTCCCTGGGGTGCCCTGCGTGTCCCCTCGGTGTCCCTGGGGGTGCCCAGGGTGTCCCTGGGGCGCCCTGGCTGTCCCCTACGTGTCCCTGGGGGTTCCCTGGGTGTCCCTGGGGGTGCCCTTGCTGGCCCTGGGGTGCCATGGCTGTCCTCTACGTGTCCCTGGGGGTGCCCTGGCTGTCCCCTAGGTGTCCCTGGGGGTGCCCTGCCTTTCCCCTAGGTGTCCTTGGGGGGGCCCTGGCTGTCCCCTAGGTGTCCCTGGGGGTGCCCTGCCAGTCCCTTAGGTGTCCCTGGGGGTTCCATGCCTGTCCCCTAGGTGTCCCTGGGGGTGCCTTGGCTGTCCCGTAGGTGTCCCTGGGGTTGCCCTGGGTGTGCCTGGGGTGCCCTGGCTGTCCCCTAGGTGTCCCTGGGGGTGCCCTGGGTGTCCCTGGGGGGGCCCTGGCTGTCCCCTAGGTGTCCCTGGGGGTGCCCTGGGTTTCCCTGGGGTGCCCTGGCTGTCCCCTTGGTGTCCCTGGGGGTGCCCTGGGTGTCCCTGGGGGTGCCCTGGCTGTCCCCTAGGTGTCCCTGGGGGTGCCCTGGGTGTCCCTGGAGTGCCCTGTCTGTCCCCTAAATGTCCCTGGGGGTGCCCTGGGTGTCCCTGGAGTGCCCTGGCTGTCCCCTAAATGTCCCTGGGGGTGCCCTGGCTTTCCCCTCGGTGTCCCTGGGGGTGCCCTGGCTGTCTTTAGGGTGCCCTGGCTGTCCCCTAGGTGTCCCTGGGGGTGCCCTAAGTGTCCCTGGGGGTGCCCTGGCTGTCCCTAGGGTGCCCTGGCTGTCCCCAAGGTGTCCCTGTGGGTGCCCAGAGTGTCCCTGGGAGTGCCCTGGCTGTCCCTTAGGGGTTTCTGGGGGTGCCCTGGCTGTCCCGTCAGTGTCCCTGGGGGTGTCCTGGGTGTCCCTGGAGTGCCCTGGCTGACCCCTAAATGTCCCTGGGGGTGCCCTGGCTGTCCCCTAGGTGTCCCTGGGGGTGTCCTGCCTTCCCCTAGGTGTCCCTGGGGGTGCCCTGGGTGTCCCTGGGGGTGCCCTGGCTGTCCCCTAGGTGTCCCTGGGGGTGCCCTGTGGGTCCCTGGGGTGCCCTGGGGGCGCCCTGGTGTCCCCTAGGTGCCCTGGGTGTCCCTGGGGGGGCCCTGCCTGTCCCCAAGGGGTCTCTGGGGGTGCCCTGCCTGTCCCCTAGGTGTCCCTGGGGGGGCCCTGGCTGTGCCCTCGGTGTCCCTGGGGGTGCCCTGGCTGTCCCTGGGGTTCCCTGGCTGTCCCCTAGGTGTCCCTGGGGGGGCCCTGGTGTCCCTGGGTTGCCCTGGCTGTCCCCTAGTTGTCCCTGCCTCGCTCGTATCCTCGACTCCGCCTCCGGCGCCATGGTGACTCCCCTCCCAGTCTGGACCATTGTGGCCTCACCCCCTCCCCTGGGGCCATCCGACCCATCCCAGTATAGACCCGTAAGGCTCCGAGTGGCCACCATGGACCCCCACACGCCTGCTAGTTCATCCCAGTTCATCCCAGTCCACTCTTCGTCCATCCCAGGTTTCTCTGGTCACCCTCCCAGTGCTCTCAGTCCATCCCAGTCCCGCAGGTGTTGGTGCTTGGGGCTTGATGAGCTGGTGCCTGTCCGCAACGTGGAGCGGCTCAAACGGGACCTCAGGGTGAGGGGGGCGCGGATTTGGGGGGATCCTGGGGGTCCTGAGTTGTCGTGGAGGGGGTTTTTGGGTTGTGGGGGGTCTGGCGGGAGTCCTGGGGGCTGCTTTGAGTGCTTTGGGGGGTATTCGGGAGGTTTGGGCGGCGTATTTGAGGCATCAAAGAACCAGAGGAGGGTTTTGATCGCTCCTGGAGGTGGAGGCGGCCGTGGGGGTGAGCTGGCTGTCCCAGGGGGTTCCTGGCTGTGCCCTCAGTGTCTCTGGGGGTGCCCTAGGTGTCCATGGGGGTGCCCTGGGTGTCCCTAGGGTGCCCTGGCTGTCCCCTAGGTGTCCCTGGGGTGCCCTGACTGTCCCTAGGTGTCCCTGGGGGTGCCCTGGGTGTCCCTGGGGTGCCCAGGGGGTACCCTGGCTGTCCCTGGAGGTGCCCTGCCTGTCCCTTAGGTGTCCCTGGGGGTGCCCTGGCTGTCCCTAGGGTGCCCTGGCTGTGCCCTCGATGTCTCTGGGGGTGCCCTGGGTGTCCCTAGGATGCCATGGCTGTCCCTAGGGTGCCCTGGCTGTCCCCTCGGTGTCCCTGGGGGTGCCCTGGGTGTCCATATGGTGCCCTGGCTGTCCCCTACGTGTCCCTGGGGGTGCCCTGGCTGTCCCTAGGGTGCCCTGGCTGGGCCCTCAGTGTCTCTGGGGGTGCCCTAGGTGTCCCTGGGCGTGCCCATGGTGTTCCTGGGGTTCCCTGGCTGTCCCCTAGGTGTCCCTGGGGGGGCCCTGGGTGTCCCCTAGGTGTCCCTGGGGGTGCCCTGCCTGTCCCCTAGGTGTCCCTGGGGGTGCCCTGCGTGTCCCTAGGGCGCCCTGGCTGTGCCCTAGGTGTCCCTGGGGTGCCCTGGCTGTCCCTTGGGGTGCCATGGCTGTCCCCTCGTTGTCCCTGGGGGTACCCTGCGTGTCCCGTAGGTGTCCTTGGGGGTGCCCTGGCTGTCCCTAGGGTGCCCTTTCAGTGCCCTCGGTGTCCCTGGGGGTGCCCTGGCTGTCCCCTAGGTGTCCCTGGGTGTGCTTTGCGTGTGCCTGGGGTGCCCTGGCTGTCCCCTAGGTGTCCCTGGGTGTGCCCTGGGTGTCCCTGGGGATGCCCTGGATGTCCCCTAGGTGTCCCTGGGGGTGCCCTGGCTGTCCCTAGGGTGCCCTGGCTGTGCCCTTGGTGTCCCTGGGGGCGCCCTGGCTGTCCCTAGGGTGCCCTGGCTGTGCCCTAGGTGTCCCTGGGGGTGCCCTGGCTGTCCCTAGGGTGCCCTGGCTGTCCCCTAGGTGTCCCTGGGGGTGCCCTGGCTGTCCCTTGGGTGCCCTGGCTGGGCCCTCAGTGTCTCTGGGGGTGCCCTAGGTGTCCCTGGGCGTGCCCATGGTGTTCCTGGGGTTCCCTGGCTGTCCCCTAGGTGTCCCTGGGGGGGCCCTGGGTGTCCCCTAGGTGTCCCTGGGGGTGCCCTGCCTGTCCCCTAGGTGTCCCTGGGGGTGCCCTGCGTGTCCCTAGGGCGCCCTGGCGGTCCCCTAGGTGTCCCTGGGGGTGCCCTGCCTGTCCCCTAGGTGTCGTTGGGGGTGCCCTGGGTGTCCCTGGGGGTGCCCTGCCTGTCCCCTAGGTGTCCCTGGGGGTGCCCTGGGTGTCCCTGGGGTGCCCTGGCTGTCCCCTTCGAGTCCCTGGGGGTGCCCTGGCTGTCCCTGGGGGTGCCCTGGCGGTCCCTAGGGTGCCCTGGCTGTCCTTTAGGTGTCCCTGGGGGTGCCCTGGCTGTCCCTGAGGTGCCCTGGCTGTATTCAAGGTGTCCCTGTGGGTGCCCAGAGTGTCCCTGGGAGTGCCCTGGCTGTCCCCTAGGGGTCTCTGGGGGTGCCCTGGCTGTCCCGTCAGTGTCCCTGGGGGTGCCCTGCCTGTCCCCTAGGTGTCCCTGGGGGTGCCCGGCCTGTCCCCTAAATGTCCCTGGGGGTGCCCTGGCTTTCCCTTCGGTGTCCCTGGGGGTGCCCTGGCTTTCCCCTCGGTGTCCCTGGGGGTGCCCTGCCTGTCCCCTAGGTGTCCCTGGGTGTTCCCTGGGTGTCCCTGGGGGTGCCCTGGCTGTCCCCTAGGTGTCCCTGGGGTTGCCCTGGGTGTCCCTGGAGTGCCCTGGCTGTCCCCTAAATGTCCCTGGGGGTGCCCTGGCTGACCCCTAGGTGTCCCTGGGGGTGTCCTGCCTTCCCCTAGGTGTCCCTGGGGGTGCCCTGGGTGTCCCTGGGGTGCCCTGCCTGTCCTCTAGGTGTCCCTGGGGGTGCCCTGCCTGTCCCCTAGGTGTCCCTGGGGGTGCCCTGGCTGTCCTCTAGGTGTCCCTGGGGGTGCCCTGGGTGTCCCTGGGGATGCCCTGGCTGTCCCCTAGGTGTCCCTGGGGGTGCGCTGGCTGTCCCTGGGGGGGCCCTGGCTCTGCCCTAGGTGTCCCTGGCGTTGCCCTGGCTGTCCCTAGGGTGCCCTGACTGTGCCCTTGGTGTCCCTGGGGGTGCTCTGGCTGTCTCTGGAGTGCCCTGGCTGTCCCCTAGGTGTCCCTGGGGGTGCCCTGGCTGTCTCTGGAGTGCCCTGGCTGTCCCCTAGGTGTCCCTGGGGGTGCCCTGGCTGTCCCCTAGGTGTCCCTGGAGGTGCCCTGGGTGTCCCTGGGGTGCCCTGGCTGTCCCCTAGGGGTCTCTGGGGGTGCCCTGCCTGTCCCCTAGGTGTCCCTGGGGGTGCCCTGGCTGTGCCCTCGGTGTCCCTGAGGGTGCCCTGGGTGTCCCTGGGGTGCCATGGCTGTCCCCTAGGTGTCCCTGGGGGTGCCCTGGGTGTCCCTGGGGTGCCCTGGCTGTCCCCTTCGTGTCCCTGGGGGTGCCCTTGGTGTCCCTGTGGGTGCCCTGGCGGTCCCCTAGGTGTCCCTGGGGGTGCCCTGGATGTCCCTGAGGTGCCCTGGCTGTCTTCAAGGTGTCCCTTTGGGTGCCCAGAGTGTCCCTGGGAGTGCCCTGGCTGTCCCCTAGGGGTCTCTGGGGGTGCCCTGGCTGTCCCGTCAGTGTCCCTGGGGTTGCCCTGCCTGTCCCCTAGGTGTCCCTGGGGGTGCCCGGCGTGTCCCCTAGGTGTCCCTGGGGGTGCCCTGGGTGTCCCTGGAGTGCCCTGGCTGTCCCCTAAATGTCCCTGGGGGTGCCATTGCTGTCCCCTAGGTGTCCCTGGGGGTGTCCTGCCTTCCTCTAGGTGTCCCTGGGGGTGCCCTGGCTTCCCCCTCGCTGTTCCTGGGGGTGCCCTGCCTGTCCCCTAGGGGTCTCTGGGGGTGCCCTGGCTGTCTTTAGGGTGCCCTGGCTGTCCCCTAGGTGTCCCTGGGGGTGCCCTCGGTGTCCCTGGAGTGCCCTGGCTGTCCCCTAGTTGTCCCTGGGGGGGGCCCTGGCTGTCCCCTACGTGTCCCTGGGGGTGCCCTGCCTGTCCCCTAGGTGTCCCTGGGGGTGCCCTGGCTGTCCACTAGGTGTCCCTGGGGGTGCCCTGGGTGTCCCTGGGGGTGCCCCGGCTGTCCCCTAGGTGTCCCTGGGGGTGCCCTTGGTGTCCCTGGGGGTGCTCTGGCTGTCCCTCGGGTGCCCTGGCTGTCCCCTAGGTGTCCCTGGGGGTGCCCTGGCTGTCTCTGGAGTGCCCTGGCTGTCCCCTAGGTGTCCCTGGTAGTGCCCTGGCTGTCCCCTAGGTGTCCCTGGGGGTGCCCTGGCTGTCTTCTAGGTGTCCCTGGGGGTGCCCTTGATGTCCCCTAGGTGTCCCTGGGGGTGCCCTGACTGTCCCTAGGGTGCCCTGGCTGTGCCCTCGGTGTCTCTGGGGGTGTCCTAGGTGTCCCTGGGGGTGACCTCCGTGTCCCTGGGGGTGCCCTGGCTGTCCCCTAGGTGTCCCTGGGGGAGCCCTGGGTGTGCCTGGGGTGCCCTGGCTGTCCCCTAGGTGTCCCTTGGGGGGCCCTGGTTGTCCCTGGGGTGCCCTGGCTGTCCCCAAGGTGTCCCTGTGGGTGCCCAGAGTGTCCCTGGGAGTGCCCAGGCTGTCCCCTAGGGGTCTCTGGGGGGGCCCTGGCTGTCCCGTCAGTGTCCCTGGGGGTGCCCTGCCTGTCCCCTAGGTGTCCCTGGGGGTCCCCTTGGTGTCCCTGGGGGTCCCCAGGGTGTTCCTTAGGTGTCCGTGGGGGTACCCTTGCTGTCCCCTAGGTGTCCCTGGGGGTGCCCTGGCTGTCCCTGGGGTGCTCTGGATGTCCCCTTGGTGTCCCTGGGGGTGCCCTGCCTGTCCCTAGGGTGCCCTGGCTGTGCCCTAGGGGTCCCTGGGGGTGCCCTGGCTGTCCCTGGGGTGCCCTGGCTGTCCCCTAGGTGGCCCTGGGGGTGCCCTGGGAGTCCCTGGGGGTGCCCTGGAGGTCCCCTAGGTGTCCCTGCGGGTGCCCTGGGTGTCCCTGGTGTGCCCTGGCTGTCCCCAAGGTGTCCCTGTGGGTGCCCAGAGTGTCCCTGGGAGTGCCCTGGCTGTCCCCTAGGGGTCTCTGGGGGGGCCCTGGCTGTCCCGTCAGTGTCCCTGGGGGTGCACGGGGTGTCCCCGGGGGGGCCCTGGCTGACCCCTAGGTGTCCCTGCGGGTGCCCTGGGTGTCCCTGGGGGGGCCCTGGCTGTCCCCTAGGTGTCCCTGGGGGGGCCCTGGCTGTCCCCTAGGTGTTCCTGGGTGTGCCCTGGGTGTCCCTGGGGGTGCACAGGGTGTCCCTGGGGTTCCCTGGCTGTCCCCTAGGTGTCGCTGGGGGTGCCCGGGTTGTCCCTGGGGGTGCCCTGGCTGTCCCCAAGGTGTCCCTGTGGGTGCCCAGAGTGTCCCTGCGAGTGCCCTGGCTGTCCCCTAGGGGTCTCGTGGGTTGCCCTGGCTTTCCCGTCAGTGTCCCTGGGGGTGCCCTGCCTGTCCCCTAGGTGTCCCTGGGGGTGCCCTGGGTGTCCCTGGGGGTGCCCTGGCTGTCCCCTAGGTGTCTCTGGGGGTGCCCTGGGTGTCCCTGGGGTGCCCTGGCTGTCCCCTAGGTGTCCCTGGGGGTGCCCTGTGGGTCCCTGGGGTGCCCTGGGGGCGCCCTGGTGTCCCTGGGGGTGCCCTGGCTGTCCCCTAGGTGTCCCTGGGGGTGTCCTGGCTTTCCCTGGAGTGCCCTGGCTGTCCCCTAGGTGTCCCTGGGGGGGCCCTGGCTGTCCCCTAGGTGTCCCTGGGGGTGCCCAGGGTGTCCCTGGGGTTCCCTGGCTGTCCCCTAGGTGTGCCTGGGGTGCCCTGGCTGTCCCCTAGGTGTCCCTGGGGGTGCCCTGGGTGTCCCTGGGGGGGCCCTGGCTGTCCTCTAGGTGTCCCTGGGGGTGCCCTGGCTGTCCTCTAGGTGTCCCTGGGGGTGCCCTGGCTGTCCCTCGGGTTCCCTGGCTGTCCCCTAGGTGTCCCTGGGGGTGCCTTCGCTGTCCCTTGGTTGCCCTGGCTGTCCCCTAGGTGTCCCTGGGTGTCCCCTTGGTGTCCCTGGGGGTGCCCAGGGTGTCCATTAGGTGTCCCTGGGGGTGCCCTTGCTGTCCCCTAGCTGTCCCTGGGGGTGCCCTGGCTGTCCCTAGTGCGCCCTGGCTGTCCTCTAGTCGTCCCTGGGGGTGCCCTGGGTGTCCCTGGGGATGCCCTGGCTGTCCCCTAGGTTTCCCTGGGGGTGCCCTGAGTGTCCCTGGGGGGGCCCGGGCTGTCCCTAGGGTGCCCTGGCTGTCCCCTAGGTGTCCCTGGGGGTGCCCTGGCTGTCCCTAGGGTGCCCTGGCTGTCCTCTAGGTGTCCCTGGGGGTGCCCTGGCTGTCCCCTAGGTGTCCCTGGGGGTGCCCTGGGTGTCCCTGGGGTGCACTGGCTTTCCCCTACGTGTCCCTGGGGTGCCCTGCCTGTTCCCTAGGTGGCCCAGGGGGTGCCCTGGCTGTCTCTAGGGTGCCCTGGCTGTCCCCTAGGTGTCCCTGGGGTGCCCTGCGTGTCCCCTCGGTGTCCCTGGGGGTGCCCAGGGTGTCCCTGGGGCGCCCTGGCTGTCCCCTACGTGTCCCTGGGGGTTCCCTGGGTGTCCCTGGGGGTCCCCTTGCTGGCCCTGGGGTGCCATGGCTGTCCTCTACGTGTCCCTGGGGGTGCCCTGGCTGTCCCCTAGGTGTCCCTGGGGGTGCCCTGCCTTTCCCCTAGGTGTCCTTGGGGGGGCCCTGGCTGTCCCCTAGGTGTCCCTGGGGGTGCACAGGGTGTCCCTGGGGGGATCCTGGCTGTCCCCTTGGTGTCCCTGGGGGGGCCCTGGTGTCCCTGGGTTGCCCTGGCTGTCTCCTAGGTGTCCCTGCCTCGCTCGTATCCTCGACTCCGCCTCCGGCGCCATGGTGACTCCCCTCCCAGTCTGGACCATTGTGGCCTCACCCCCTCCCCTGGGGCCATCCGACCCATCCCAGTATAGACCAGTAAGGCTCCGAGTGGCCACCATGGACCCCCACACGCCTGCTAGTTCATCCCAGTTCATCCCAGTCCACTCTTCGTCCATCCCAGGTTTCTCTAGTCACCCTCCCAGTGCTCTCAGTCCATCCCAGTCCCGCAGGTGTTGGTGCTTGGGGCTTGATGAGCTGGTGCCTGTCCGCAACGTGGAGCGGCTCAAACAGGACCTCAGGGTGAGGGGGGCGCGGATTTGGGGGGATCCTGGGGGTCCTGAGTTGTCGTGGAGGGGGTTTTTGGGTTGTGGGGGGTCTGGGGGGAGTCCTGGGGGCTGTTTTGGGTGCTTTAGGGGGTATTCGGGAGGTTTGGGCGGCCCATTTGAGGCATCAAAGAACCTGAGGAGGGTTTTGATAGCTCCTGGAGGTGGAGGCGGCCGTGGGGGTGAGCTGGCTGTCCCAGGGGGTTCCTGGCTGTCCCTCGATGTCCCTGGGGTGCCCTGGCTGTCACTTAGGTGTCCCTCGGGGCGCCCTGGCTGTCCCTAGGGTGCCCTGGCTGTCCCTTAGGTGTCCCTGGGGTGCCCTGACTGTCCCAAGGTGTCCCTGGGGGTACCCTGGCTGTCCCTGGAGGTGCCCTGGCTGTCCCCTAGGTGTCCCTGGGGGTGTCCTGCCTTGCCCTAGGTGTCCCTGGGGGTGCCCTGGCTGTCCCCTCTGTGTCCCTGGGGGTGCCCTGGGTGTCCCTGGGGTGCCCTGGCTAACCCCAAGGTGTCCCTTGGGGTGCCCAGAGTGTCCCTAGGGGGTCCCTGGCTGACCCCTAGGGGTCTCTGGGGCTGCCCTGGCTATCCCGTCAGTGTCCCTGGGGGTGCCCTGCCTGTCCCCTAGGTGTCCCTGGGGGTGCCCTGGCTGTCCCTAGGGTCCCCTGGCTGTGCCCTCGGTGTCTCTGGGGGTGCCCTGGCTGTCCCTAGGGTGCCCTGGCTGTCCCCTCGGTGTCCCTGGGGGTTCCCTGGGTGTCCCTGGGATGCCCTGGCTGTCCCCTAGGTGTCCCTGGGGGGCCCTGGCTGTCCCCTAGGTGTCCCTGGGGGTGCCCTGCCTGTCCCTAGGGTGCCCTGGCTGTCCCCTACGTGTCCCTGGGGGTGCCCTGGCTGTCCCCTAGGTGTCTCTGGCGTTCCCTGGCTGTCCCGTAGGTGTCCCTGGGGGGGCCCTGAGTGTCCCTGGGGTGCCCGGGAGGTCCCCTACGTGTCCCTGGGGTACCCTGGGTGTCCTTGGGGTGCCCTGGCTGTGCCCTTGGTGTCCCTGAGGGTGCCCTGGCTGTCCCGTAGGTGTCCCTGGGCTGCCCTGGCTGTCCCTAGGGTGCCCTGGCTGTGCCCTAGGTGTCCCTGGGGGTGCCTTGGCTGTCCTCTAGGTGTCCCTGGGGTGCCCTGGGTGTCCCTGGCGTGCCCTGGCTGTCTCCTAGGTGTCCCTGGGGGTGCCCTGGGTGTCCCTCGCGTGCCCTAGCTGTCCCCTAGGTGTCCCTGGGGGGGCCCTGGCTGTCCCCTAGGTGTCCCTGGGGGTGCCCTGGCTGTCCCTGGGGTGCCCTGGCTGTCCCCTAGGTGTCCCTGGGGGTGCCCTGGTGTCCCTCGGGGTGCCCTGGCTGTCTCCTAGGTGTCCCTGGGGGTGCCGTGGGTGTGCCTGGGGTGCCCTGGCTGTCGTCTAGGTGTCCCTGGGGTTGCCCTGGGTGTCCCTGGGGTGCTCTGGATGTCCCCTTGGTGTCCCTGGGGGTGCCCTGGCTGTCCACTTGTTGTCCCTAGGGTGCCCTGGCTGTCCCCTAGGTGTCCCTGGGGGTGCCCTGGTGTCCCTCGGGGTGCCCTGGCTGTCCTCTAGGTGTCCCTGGGGTTGCCCTGGGTGTCCCCGTGGACGCCCTGGCTGTCCCCCAGGCGACCCTGGGGGTGCCCTGGGTGTCCCTGGGGGGGCCCTGGCTGTCCCCTAGGTGTCCCTGGGGGTTCCCTGCCTGTCCCCTAGGTGTCCCTGGGCGTTCCCTGGGTGTCCCTGGGGGTGCCCTGGCTGTCCCCTAGGTGTCCCTGGGGGTGCCCTGGGTGTCCCTGGAGTGCCCTAGCTGTCCCCTAAATGTCCCTGGGGGTGCCCTGGCTGTCCCCTAGGTGTCCCTGGGGGTGCCCTGGGTGTCCCTGGAGTGCCCTAGCTGTCCCCTAAATGTCCCTGGTGGTGCCCTGACTGTGCCCTCGGTGTCCCTGAGGCTGCCCTGTCTGTCCCTAGGGTGCCCTGGTTGTGCCCTAGGAGTCCCTGGGGGTGCCCATGGTGTCCCTAGGGTGCCCTGGCTATGCCCTTGGTGTCCCTGGGGGGGCCCTGGCTGTCCCCTAGGGGTCTCTGGGGGTGCCATGCCTTTCCACTAGGTGTCCCTGGGGGTGCCCTGGCTGTGCCCTCGGTGTCCCTGGGGGTGCCCTGGCTGTCCCTAGGGTGCCCTGGCTGTGCCCTAGGTGTCCCTGGGCGTGCCCTGGCTGTCCCTCGGGTTCCCTGGCTGTCCCCTAGGTGTCCCTGGGGGTGCCCCGCCTGTCCCCTAGGTGTCCCTGGGGGTGCCCTGGCTGTCCTCTAGGTGTCCCTGGGGGTGCCCTGGCTGTCCCTCGGGTTCCCTGGCTGTCCCCTAGGTGTCCCTGGGGGTGCCTTCGCTGTCCCTTGGTTGCCCTGGCTGTCCCCTAGGTGTCCCTGGGTGTCCCCTTGGTGTCCCTGGGGGTGCCCAGGGTGTCCCTTAGGTGTCCCTGGGGGTGCCCTTGCTGTACCATAGCTGTCCCTGGGGGTGCCCTGGCTGTCCCTAGTGTGCCCTGGCTGTCCTCTAGTCGTCCCTGGGGGTGCCCTGGGTGTCCCTGGGGATGCCCTGGCTGTCCCCTAGGTGTCCCTGAGGGTGCCCTGAGTGTCCCTGGGCGGGCCCGGGCTGTGCCCTCGGTGTCCCTGGGGGTGCCCTGGCTGTCCCTAGGGTGCCCTGGCTGTTGCCTTGGTGTCCCTGGGAGTGCCCTGGCTGTCCCTAGGGTGCCCTGGCTGTGCCCTAGGTGTCCCTGGGGGTGCCATCGCTGTCCGTAGGGTGCCCTGGCTGTCCCCTAGGTGTCCCTGGGGGTGCCCTGGCTGTCCCTAGGGTGCCCTGGCTGTCCTCTAGGTGTCCCTGGGGGTGCCCTGGCTGTCCCCTAGGTGTCCCTGGGGGTGCCTTGGGTGTCCCTGGGGTGCCCTGGCTTTCCCCTACGTGTCCCTGGGGTGCCCTGGCTGTTCCCCTAGGTGGCCCAGGGGTGCCCTGGGCTGCAACTCTGCGCCCGCCCCGCCCCCCCCCCGCGCAAACCCGGTGCCCTGGCTGTCCCCTAGGTGTCCCTGGGGTGCCCTGCGTGTGCCCTCGGTGTCCCTGGGGGTGCCCAGGGTGTCCCTGGGGCGCCCTGGCTGTCCCCTACGTGTCCCTGGGGGTTCCCTGGGTGTCCCTGGGGGGTGCCCTGCCTGTCCCCTAGGTGTCCCTGGGGGTGCCCTGGGTGTCCCTGGGGTGCCCTGGCTGTTCCCTAGGTGGCCCAGGGGGTGCCCTTGCTGTCCCTAGGGTGCCCTGGCTGTCCCCTAGGTGTCCCTGGGGTGCGCTGCCTGTCCGCTCGGTGTCCCTGGGGGTGCCCAGGGTGTCCCTGGGGTGCCCTGGCTGTCCCATACGTGTCCCTGGGGGTGCCCTGGGTGTCCCTGGCGGTGCCCTGGCTGTCCCTGGGGGTGCCCTGGCTGTCCCCTCGGTGTCCCTGGGGGTGCCCTGCCTTTCCCCTAGGTGTCCTTGGGGGGGCCCTGGCTGTCCCCTAGGTGTCCCTGGGGGTGCCCTGCCTGTCCCTTAGGTGTCCCTGGGGGTTCCATGCCTGTCCCCTAGGTGTCCCTGGGTGTGCCCTCGCTGTCCCCTAGGTGTCCCTGGGGTTGCCCTGGGTGTGCCTGGGGTGCCCTGGCTGTCCCCTAGGTGTCCCTGGGGGTGCCCTGGGTGTCCCTGGGGGGGCCCTGCCTGTCCCCTAGGTGTCCCTGGTGTGCCCTGGCTGTCTCGTCAGTGTCCCTGAGGTGCCATGGCTGTCTTGTCAGTGTCCCTGGGGGTGCCCTGGCTGTCCCCTAGGTGTCCCTGGGGGTGTCCTGCCTTGCCCTAGGTGTCCCTGGGGGTGCCCTGGCTGTCCCCTCCGTGTCCCTGGGGGTGCCCTGGGTGTCCCGGGGGTGCCCTGGCTGATCCCAAGGTGTCCCTTGGGGTGCCCAGAGTGTCCCTGGGAGGTCCCTGGCTGTCCCCTAGGTGTCCCTGGGGGTGCCCTGCCTGTCCCTTTGGTGTCCCTGGGGGTGCCCTGGCTGTCCCTAGGGTGCCCTGGCTGTCCCCTCGGTGTCCCTGGGGGTGCCCTGGGTGTCCCTGGGGTGCCCTGGCTGTCCCCTACGTGTCCCTGGGGGGGCCCTGGCTGTCCCCTAGGTGTCCCTGGGGGTGCCCTGCCTGTCCCTAGGGTGCCCTGGCTGTCCCCTAGGTGTCCCTGGGGTGCCCTAGGTGTCCCTGGGGGTGCCCTGGCTGTCCCCTAGGTGTCCCTGGGGGTGCCCTGGCTGTCCCCTAGGTGTTCCTGGGGGTTCCCTGCGTGTCCCTGGGGTGCCCTGTCTTTCCCCTAGGTGTCCCTGGGGTGCCCTAGGTGTCCCTGGGGGTGCCCTGGCTGTCCCTAGTGTGCCCTGGCTGTCTCCTAGGTGTCCCTGGGGGTGCCCTGGGTGTCCCTAGGGTGCCCTGACTGTCCCCAAGGTGTCCCTGGGGGTGCCCAAAGTGTCCCTGGGAGTGCCCTGGCTGTCCCCTAGGAGTTTCTGGGGGTGCCCTGGCTGTCCCCTAGGTGTCCCTGGGGGTGCCCTGGGTGTCCCTGGGGTGCCCTGGCTATGCTCTAGGTGGCCCTGGGGGTGCCCTGGCTGTCCCCTAGGTGTCCCTGGCTGTTCCCTTGGTATCCCTGGGGGTGCCCTGCCTGTCCCCTAGGTGTCCCTGGGGGTGCCCTGGCTGTCCCCTTGGTGTCCCTGGGGTGCCCTGGCTGTCCCCTTGGTGTCCCTGGGGGAGCCCTGGGTGTCCCTGGGGTGCCCTGGGGGCGCCCTGCCTGTCCCCTAGGACCTTGCTGTGCCCTCGGTGTCTCTGGGGGTGCCCTGGCTGTCCCTAGGGTGCCCTGGCTGTGCCCTCAGTGTCTCTGGGGGTGCCCTGCCTGTCCCCTCGGTGTCCCTGGGGGTGCCCTGGCTGTCCCTAGGGTGCCGTGGCTGTCCCCTAGGTGTCCCTGGGGGTGCCCTGGGTGTGCCTGGGGTGCCCTGGCTGTCCCCTAGGTGTCCCTGGGGGTGACCTGGGTGTCCCTGGGGTGCCCTGGGGGTGCCCTGCCTGTCCTCTAGGTGTCCCTGGGGGTGCCCTGGCTGTCCCCTAGGTGTCCCTGGGGGTGCCCTGGCTGTCCCCTAGGTGTCCCTGGGGGTGCCCTGGGTGTCCCTGGAGTGCCCTGGCTGTCCCATAATGTCCCTGGGAGTGCCCTGGCTTTCCCCTCGGTGTCCCTGGGGGTGTCCTGCCTTGCCCTAGGTGTCCCTGGGGGTGCCCTGGCTGTCCCCTCTGTGTCCCTGGGGGTGCCCTGGGTTTCCCTGGGGTGCCCTGGCTGACCCCAAGGTGTCCCTTGGGGTGCCCAGAGTGTCCCTAGGGGGTCCCTGGCTGACCCCTAGGGGTCTCTGGGGGTGCCCTGGCTGTCCCGTCAGCGTCCCTGGGGGTGCCCTGCCTGTCCCCTAGGTGTCCCTGGGGGTGCCCTGGCT
Source organism: Chamaea fasciata (assembly GCF_029207755.1). Classification (NCBI taxonomy): domain Eukaryota; kingdom Metazoa; phylum Chordata; class Aves; order Passeriformes; family Sylviidae; genus Chamaea; species Chamaea fasciata. Next base: position 8,055 of record NW_027094804.1, on the reverse strand, counting down.
GTCCCTAGGGTGCCCTGGCTGTGCCCTCGGTGTCTCTGGGGGTGCCCTGGCTGTCCCTAGGGTGCCATGGCTGTCCCTAGGGTGCCCTGGCTGTCCCCTCGGTGTCCCTGGGGGTTCCCTGGGTGTCCCTGGGATGCCCTGGCTGTCCCCTAGGTGTCCCTGGGGGGCCCTGGCTGTCCCCTAGGTGTCCCTGGGGGTGCCCTGCCTGTCCCTAGGGTGCCCTGGCTGTCCCCTACGTGTCCCTGGGGGTGCCCTGGCTGTCCCCTAGGTGTCTCTGGCGTTCCCTGGCTGTCCCGTAGGTGTCCCTGGGGGGGCCCTGAGTGTCCCTGGGGTGCCCGGGAGGTCCCCTACGTGTCCCTGGGGTACCCTGGGTGTCCTTGGGGTGCCCTGGCTGTGCCCTTGGTGTCCCTGGGCTGCCCTGGCTGTCCCTAGGGTGCCCTGGCTGTGCCCTAGGTGTCCCTGGGGGTGCCTTGGCTGTCCTCTAGGTGTCCCTGGGGTGCCCTGGGTGTCCCTGGCGTGCCCTGGCTGTCTCCTAGGTGTCCCTGGGGGTGCCCTGGGTGTCCCTCGCGTGCCCTAGCTGTCCCCTAGGTGTCCCTGGGGGGGCCCTGGCTGTCCCCTAGGTGTCCCTGGGGGTGCCCTGGCTGTCCCTGGGGTGCCCTGGCTGTCCCCTAGGTGTCCCTGGGGGTGCCCTGGTGTCCCTCGGGGTGCCCTGGCTGTCCCCTAGGTGTCCCTGGGGGTGCCGTGGGTGTGCCTGGGGTGCCCTGGCTGTCCTCTAGGTGTCCCGGGGGTTGCCCTGGGTGTCCCTGGGGTGCTCTGGATGTCCCCTTGGTGTCCCTGGGGGTGCCCTGGCTGTCCACTTGTTGTCCCTAGGGTGCCCTGGCTGTCCCCTAGGTGTCCCTGGGGGTGCCCTGGTGTCCCTCGGGGTGCCCTGGCTGTCCTCTAGGTGTCCCTGGGGGTGCCCTGGGTGTCCCCGGGAACGCGCTGGCTGTCCCCTAGGCGTCCCTGGGGGTGCCTTCGCTGTCCCTTGGTTGCCCTGGCTGTCCCCTAGGTGTCCCTGGGTGTCCCCTTGGTGTCCCTGGGGGTGCCCAGGGTGTCCCTTAGGTGTCCCTGGGGGTGCCCTTGCTGTCCCCTAGGTGTCCCTGGGGGTTCCCTGCCTGTCCCCTAGGTGTCCCTGGGCGTTCCCTGGGTGTCCCTGGGGGTGCCCTGGCTGTCCCCTAGGTGTCCCTGGGGGTGCCCTGGGTGTCCCTGGAGTGCCCTAGCTGTCCCCTAAATGTCCCTGGGGGTGCCCTGGCTGTCCCCTAGGTGTCCCTGGGGGAGTCCTGCCTTCCCCTAGGTGTCCCTGGGGGTGCCCTAGCTTTCCCCTCGGTGTCCCTGGGGGTGCCCTGCCTGTCCCCTTGGTGTCCCAGGGGGTGCCGTGAGTGTACCTGGGGTGCCCTGGCTGTCCCCTAGGTGTCCCTGGGGGTGCCCTGGCTGTCCCCTTGGTGTCCCTGGGGTGCCCTGGCTGTCCCCTTGGTGTCCCTGGGGGAGCCCTGGGTGTCCCTGGGGTGCCCTGGGGGTGCCCTGCCTGTCCCCTAGGTGTCCCTGGGGGTGCCCTGGCTGACCCCAGGGTAACCTGGCTGTGCCCTCGGTGTCTCTGGGGGTGCCCTGGCTGTCCCTAGGGTGCCCTGGCTGTGCCCTCAGTGTCTCTGGGGGTGCCCTGCCTGTCCCCTCGGTGTCCCTGGGGCTGCCCTGGCTGTCCCTAGGGTGCCGTGGCTGTCCCCTAGGTGTCCCTGGGGGTGCCCTGGGTGTGCCTGGTGTGCCCTGGCTGTCCCCTAGGTGTCCCTGGGGGTGACCTGGGTGTCCCTGGGGTGCCCTGGGGGTGCCCTGCCTGTCCTCTAGGTGTCCCTGGGGGTGCCCTGGCTGTCCCCTAGGTGTCCCTGGGGGTGCCCTGGCTGTCCCCTAGGTGTCCCTGGGGGTGCCCTGGGTGTCCCTGGAGTGCCCTGGCTGTCCCCTAAATGTCCCTGGGAGTGCCCTGGCTTTCCCCTCGGTGTCCCTGGGGGTGCCCTGCCTGTCCCCTAGGTGTCTCTGGGTGTGCCCTGCCTGTCCCCTAGGTGTCGTTGGGGGTACCCTGGGTGTCCCTGGGTGTGCCCTGCCTGTCCCCTAGGTGTCCCTGGGGGTGCCTAGGGTGTCCCTGGGGTTCCCTTGCTGTCCCCTAGGTGTCCCTGGGGGGGCCCTGGGTGTCCCTGGGGGTGCACAGGGTGTCAGTGAGGTTCCCTGGCTGTCCCGTACGTGTCCCTGGGGTTCCCTGGCTGTCCCGTAGGTTTCCCTGGGGGTGCCCTGAGTGTCCCTGGGCTGCCCTGGCTATCCCCTAGGTGTCCCTGGGGGTGCCCTCGCTGTCCCTGGGGTGCCCTGGCTGTCCCCTCGGTGTCCCTGGGGGTCCTCTTGGTGTCCCTGGGGGTGCCCAGCGTGTCCCTTAGGTGTTCCTGGGGGTGCCCTGGCTGTCCCTGGAGTTCCCTGGCTGTCCCCGTGGTGTCCCTGGTGGTGCCCTGACTGTGCCCTCGGTGTCCCTGAGGCTGCCCTGTCTGTCCCTAGGGTGCCCTGGTTGTGCCCTAGGTGTCCCTGGGTGTCCCCTTGGTGTCCCTGGGGGTGCCCAGGGTGTCCCTTAGGTGTCCCTGGGGGTGCCCTTGCTGTACCCTAGCTGTCCCTGGGGGTGCCCTGGCTGTCCCTAGTGTGCCCTGGCTGTCCCCTAGGTGTCCCTGGGGTGCCCTGGGTGTGCCTGGGGTGCCCTGGCTATCCTCTAGTCGTCCCTGGGGGTGCCCTGGGTGTCCCTGGGGATGCCCTGGCTGTCCCCTAGGTGTCCCTGGGGGTGCCCTGAGTGTCCCTGGGGGGGCCCGGGCTGTGCCCTCGGTGTCCCTGGGGGTGCCCTGGCTGTCCCTAGGGTGCCCTGGCTGTTGCCTTGGTGTCCCTGGGAGTGCCCTGGCTGTCCCTAGGGTGCCCTGGCTGTGCCCTTGGTGTCCCTGGGGGTGCCCTGGCTGTCCCTAGGGTGCCCTGGCTGTGCCCTAGGTGTCCCTGGGGGTGCCCTCGCTGTCCGTAGGGTGCCCTGGCTGTCCCCTAGGTGTCCCTGGGGGTGCCCTGGGTGTCCCTGGGGTGCCCTGGCTTTCCCCTACGTGTCCCTGGGGTGCCCTGGCTGTTCCCTAGGTGGCCCAGGGGGTGCCCTGGCTGTCCCTAGGGTGCCCTGGCTGTCCCCTAGGTGTCCCTGGGGTGCCCTGCGTGTGCCCTCGGTGTCCCTGGGGGTGCCCAGGGTGTCCCTGGGGCGCCCTGGCTGTCCCCTACGTGTCCCTGGGGGTTCCCTGGGTGTCCCTGGGGGTGCCCTGGCTGGCCCTGGGGTGCCATGGCTGTCCTCTACGTGTCCCTGGGGGTGCCCTGGCTGTCCCCTAGGTGTCCCTGGGGGTGCCCTGCCTTTCCCCTAGGTGTCCTTGGGGGGGCCCTGGCTGTCCCCTAGGTGTCCCTGGGGGTGCCCTGCCTGTCCCTTAGGTGTCCCTGGGGGTTCCATGCCTGTCCCCTAGGTGTCCCTGGGGGTGCCCTGGCTGTCCCGTAGGTGTCCCTGGGGTTGCCCTGGGTGTGCCTGGGGTGCCCTGGCTGTCCCCTAGGTGTCCCTGGGGGTGCCCTGAGTGTCCCTGGGGGGGCCCTGGCTGTCCTCTAGGTGTACCTGGGGGTGCCCTGCCTGTCCCCTAGGTGTCCCTGGGGGTGCCCTGGGTGTCCCTGGGGTGCCCTGGCTGTTCCCTAGGTGGCCCAGGGGGTGCCCTGGCTGTCCCTAGGGTGCCCTGGCTGTCCCCTAGGTGTCCCTGGGGTGCCCTGCCTGTCCGCTCGGTGTCCCTGGGGGTGCCCAGGGTGTCCCTGGCGGTGCCCTGGCTGTCCCTGGGGGTGCCCTGGCTGTCCCCTCGGTGTCCCTGGGGGTGCCCTGCCTTTCCCCTAGGTGTCCTTGGGGGGGCCCTGGCTGTCCCCTAGGTGTCCCTGGGGGTGCCCTGCCTGTCCCTTAGGTGTCCCTGGGGGTTCCATGCCTGTCCCCTAGGTGTCCCTGGGTGTGCCCTGGCTGTCCCCTAGGTGTCCCTGGGGTTGCCCTGGGTGTGCCTGGGGTGCCCTGGCTGTCCCCTAGGTGTCCCTGTGGGTGCCCTGGGTGTCCCTGGGGGGGCCCTGCCTGTCCCCTAGGTGTCCCTGGTGTGCCCTGGCTGTCTCGTCAGTGTCCCTGAGGTGCCATGGCTGTCTTGTCAGTGTCCCTGGGGGTGCCCTGGCTGTCCCCTAGGTGTCCCTGGGGGTGTCCTGCCTTGCCCTAGGTGTCCCTGGGGGTGCCCTGGCTGTCCCCTCCGTGTCCCTGGGGGTGCCCTGGGTGTCCCGGGGGTGCCCTGGCTGACCCCAAGGTGTCCCTTGGGGTGCCCAGAGTGTCCCTGGGAGGTCCCTGGCTGTCCCCTAGGTGTCCCTGGGGGTGCCCTGCCTGTCCCTTTGGTGTCCCTGGGGGTGCCCTGGCTGTCCCTAGGGTGCCCTGGCTGTCCCCTCGGTGTCCCTGGGGGTGCCCTGGGTGTCCCTGGGGTGCCCTGGCTGTCCCCTACGTGTCCCTGGGGGGGCCCTGGCTGTCCCCTAGGTGTCCCTGGGATTGCCCTGCCTGTCCCTAGGGTGCCCTGGCTGTCCCCTAGGTGTCCCTGGGGTGCCCTAGGTGTCCCTGGGGGTGCCCTGGCTGTCCCCTAGGTGTCCCTGGGGGTGCCCTGGCTGTCCCCTAGGTGTTCCTGGGGGTTCCCTGCGTGTCCCTGGGGTGCCCTGGCTTTCCCCTAGGTGTCCCTGGGGTGCCCTAGGTGTCCCTGGGGGTGCCCTGGCTGTCCCTAGTGTGCCCTGGCTGTCCCCTAGGTGTCCCTGGGGGTGCCCTGGGTGTCCCTAGGGTGCCCTGACTGTCCCCAAGGTGTCCCTGGGGGTGCCCAAAGTGTCCCTGGGAGTGCCCTGGCTGTCCCCTAGGAGTTTCTGGGGGTGCCCTGGCTGTCCCCTAGGTGTCCCTGGGGGTGCCCTGGGTGTCCCTGGGGTGCCCTGGCTATGCTCTAGGTGGCCCTGGGGGTGCCCTGGCTGTCCCCTAGGTGTCCCTGGCTGTTCCCTTGGTATCCCTGGGGGTGCCCTGGAGGTCCCCTACGTGGCCCTGGGGGTGCCCTTGCTGTCCCCTAGGTGTCCCTGGGGGTGCCCTGCCTGTCCCCTAGGTGTCCCTGGGGGTGCCCTGCCTGTCCCCTTGGTGTCCCAGGGGGTGCCGTGGGTGTACCTGGGGTGCCCTGGCTGTCCCCTAGGTGTCCCTGGGAGTGCCCTGGCTGTCCCCTTGGTGTCCCTGGGGTGCCCTGGCTGTCCCCTTGGTGTCCCTGGGGGAGCCCTGGGTGTCCCTGGGGTGCCCTGGGGGCGCCCTGCCTGTCCCCTAGGTGTCTCTGGGGGTGCCCTGGCTGTCCCCAGGGTAACCTTGCTGTGCCCTCGGTGTCTCTGGGGGTGCCCTGGCTGTCCCTAGGGTGCCCTGGCTGTGCCCTCAGTGTCTCTGGGGGTGCCCTGCCTGTCCCCTCGGTGTCCCTGGGGGTGCCCTGGCTGTCCCTAGGGTGCCGTGGCTGTCCCCTAGGTGTCCCTGGGGGTGCCCTGGGTGTGCCTGGGGTGCCCTGGCTGTCCCCTAGGTGTCCCTGGGGGTGACCTGGGTGTCCCTGGGGTGCCCTGGGGGTGCCCTGCCTGTCCTCTAGGTGTCCCTGGGGGTGCCCTGGCTGTCCCCTAGGTGTCCCTTGGGGTGCCCTGGCTGTCCCCTAGGTGTTCCTGGGGGTGCCCTGGGTGTCCCTGGAGTGCCCTGGCTGTCCCCTAAATGTCCCTGGGAGTGCCCTGGCTTTCCCCTCGGTGTCCCTGGGGGTGCCCTGCCTGTCCCCTAGGTGTCTCTGGGTGTGCCCTGCCTGTCCCCTAGGTGTCGTTGGGGGTGCCCTGGGTGTCCCTGGGTGTGCCCTGCCTGTCCCCTAGGTGTCCCTGGGCGTGCCCTGGGTGTCCCTGGGGTGCCCTGGCTGTCCCCTAGGTGTCCCTGGGGGTGCCTAGGGTGTCCCTGGGGTTCCCTTGCTGTCCCCTAAGTGTCCCTGGGGGGGCCCTGGGTGTCCCTGGGGGTGCACAGGGTGTCAGTGGGGTTCCCTGGCTGTCCCGTACGTGTCCCTGGGGCTCCCTGGCTGTCCCGTAGGTTTCCCTGGGGGTGCCCTGAGTGTCCCTGGGGTGCCCTGGCTGTCCCCTAGGTGTCCCTGGGGGTGCCCTCGCTGTCCCTGGGGTGCCCTGGCTGTCCCCTCGGTGTCCCTGGGGGTCCTCTTGGTGTCCCTGGGGGTGCCCAGCGTGTCCCTTAGGTGTTCCTGGGCGTGCCCTGGCTGTCCCTGGAGTTCCCTGGCTGTCCCCGTGGTGTCCCTGGTGGTGCCCTGACTGTGCCCTCGGTGTCCCTGAGGCTGCCCTGTCTGTCCCTAGGGTGCCCTGGTTGTGCCCTAGGTGTCCCTGGGGGTGCCCATGGTGTCCCTAGGGTGCCCTGGCTATGCCCTTGGTGTTCCTGGGGGGGCCCTGGCTGTCCCCTAGGGGTCTCTGGGGGTGCCATGCCTGTCCCCTAGGTGTCCCTGGGGGTGCCCTGGCTGTGCCCTCGGTGTCCCTGGGGGTGCCCTGGCTGTCCCTAGGGTGCCCTGGCTGTGCCCGAGGTGTCCCTGGGGGTGCCCTGGCTGTCCCTAGGGTGCCCTGGCTGTGCCCTAGGTGTCCCTGGGGGTGCCCTGGCTGTCCCTCGGGTTCCCTGGCTGTCCCCTAGGTGTCCCTGGGGGTGCCCCGCCTGTCCCCTAGGTGTCCCTGGGGGTGCCCTGGCTGTCCTCTAGGTGTCCCTGGGGGTGCCCTGGCTGTCCCTCGGGTTCCCTGGCTGTCCCCTAGGTGTCCCTGGGGGTGCCTTCGCTGTCCCTTGGTTGCCCTGGCTGTCCCCTAGGTGTCCCTGGGTGTCCCCTTGGTGTCCCTGGGGGTGCCCAGGGTGTCCCTTAGGTGTCCCTGGGGGTGCCCTTGCTGTCCCCTAGCTGTCCCTGGGGGTGCCCTGGCTGTCCCTAGTGTGCCCTGGCTGTCCCCTAGGTGTCCCTGGGGGTGCCCTGGGTGTGCCTGGGGTGCCCTGGCTGTCCTCTAGTCGTCCCTGGGGGTGCCCTGGGTGTCCCTTAGGAAGCCCTGGCTGTCCCCTAGGTGTCCCTGGGGGTGCCCTGGGTGTCCCTAGGTTGCCCTGGCTGTTGCCTAGGTGTCACTGGGGGTGCCCTGGCTGTCCCTAGGGTGCCCTGGCTGTGCCCTTGGTGTCTCTGGGGGTGCCCTGGCTGTCCCTAGGGTGCCCTGGCTGTCCCCTAGGTGTCCCTGGGGGTGCCCTCGCTGTCCGTAGGGTGCCCAGGCTGTCCTCTAGGTGTCCCTGGGGGTGCCCTGGCTGTCCCTAGGGTGCCCTGGCTGTCCTCTAGGTGTTCCTGGGGGTGCCCTGGCTGTCCCCTAGATGTCCCTGGGGGTGCCCTGGGTGTCCCTGGGGTGCCCTGGCTTTCCCCTACGTGTCCCTGGGGTGCCCTGGCTGTTCCCTAGGTGGCCCAGGGGGTGCCCTGGCTGTCCCTAGGGTGCCCTGGCTGTCCCCTAGGTGTCCCTGGGGTGCCCTGCGTGTCCCCTCGGTGTCCCTGGGAGTGCCCAGGGTGTCCCTGGGGCGCCCTGGCTGTCCCCTACGTGTCCCTGGGGGTTCCCTGGGTGTCCCTGGGGGTGCCCTTGCTGGCCCTGGGGTGCCATGGCTGTCCTCTACGTGTCCCTGGGGGTGCCCTGGCTGTCCCCTAGGTGTCCCTGGGGGTGCCCTGCCTTTCCCCTAGGTGTCCTTGGGGGGGCCCTGGCTGTCCCCTAGGTGTCCCTGGGGGTGCCCTGCCAGTCCCTTAGGTGTCCCTGGGGGTTCCATGCCTGTCCCCTAGGTGTCCCTGGGGGTGCCTTGGCTGTCCCGTAGGTGTCCCTGGGGTTGCCCTGGGTGTCCCTGGGGGGGCCCTGGCTGTCCTCTAGGTGTCCCTGGGGGTGCCC
>NW_027094803.1:0-52123 GCF_029207755.1 Chamaea fasciata | reverse complement strand
GCCACCTACAATCCCGAATGGAACAGAATTTCTTCCAGATGCAAGCTGCCACAAACTAGAAGACTAGTTTCCCTTGGAGGGCCAAAGGCCTCCTACAAACTGACATCAGGCACCTGGGCGTCTGACTTTACTTACCCCTAGAAACAGGCCATCATTTGTGCCCAACTCCCTCTGCCGGGCACCCGGCCTAAGACACCTACAATCTTGAACAGAACAGGATTTCTTCCAGATGCAAGCTGCCACAAGCAGGAAGCCTGGATTCCCATGGAGGAACAATTGCCACCTGCAAACTGACATCAGGCACCTGGGCAGACGACTTAACTTACCCCTGGAAACAGGCCATCATTTGTGCCCAACTCCCTCTGCCGGGCACCTGGCCTCGGCCACCTACAATCCCGAACGGAACAGGATTTCTTCCAGATGCAAGCTGCCACAAACTGGAAGACTAGCTTCCTTTAGAGGGCCAAAGGCCTGCTACCACCTGACATCAGGCACCTGGGCAGCTGACTTTACTTACTCCTGGAGCAACCCACCCTTTGTGCCCAACTCCCTTAGCTGGGCACCAGGCCTCGGCCACGTACAATCCCGAATGGAATAGGATTTCTTCCAGATGCAAGCTGCTACAAGTTGGAAGCCTGGCTTCCCTTGGAGTGCCAAAGGCCTCCTACAAACTGACATCAGGCACCTGGGCAGCTGACTTTACTTACCCCTAAAAACAGGCCATCCTTTGTTCCCAACTCCCTCTGCCGGGCACGTGGCTCTGCGCACCTACAATCCCGAACGGAATAGGATTTTTTCCACATGCAATCTCCTACAAACTGGAAGACTAGCTTCCTTTAGAGGGCCAAATGCCTGATACAAACTGACTTCAGGCACCTGGGCAGCTGACTTTACTTACCCTTGGAAAGAAGCCATCCTTTGTGCCCAACTCCCTCTGCCGGGCACCTGGCCTCAGCCACCTACAATCCCGAACGGAACAGGATTCCTTCCAGATGCAAGCTGCCACAAGCTGGAAGCCTGGCTTCCCTTGGAGGGCCAAAAGCCTCCTACAAACTGACATCAGGCACCTGGGCAGCTGACTTTACTTACCCCTGGAAACAGGCCATCCTTTGTTCCCATCTACCTCAGCAGGGCACCCGGCTCCGGCCACCTTCAATCCCGAACGGAACAGGATTTCTTCCAGATGCAAGCTGCCACAAACTGGAAGCCTGGCTTCCCTTGGAGTGCCAAAAGCCTCCTACAAACTGACATCAGGCACCTGGGCAGCTGACTTTACTTATTCCTAAAAACATGCCATCCTTTGCACCCAACTCGCTCTGCCGGGCACCTGGCCTCGGCCACCTACAATCCCGAACGCAACAGGATTCCTTCCAGATGCAAGCTGCCACAAACTGGTAGACTAGCTTCCCTTGGAGGGCCAAAGGCCTCCTACAAACTGACATCAGGCACCTGGGCAGCTGACTTTACTTACCCTTGGAAATAGGCCATTATTTGTGCCCAACTCTCTCAGCAGGCCACCCGGCTCCGGCCACCTACAATCCCGAACGGAACAGGATTTCTTCCAGATGCAAGCTGCCACAAGCAGGAAGCCTGGCTTCCCTTGGAGGGCCAGAGGCCTCCTACAAACTGACATCAGGCACCTGGGAATCTGACTTTACTTACCCCTGGAAACAGCCCATCCTTTGTGCCCAACTCCCTCTGCCGAGCACCTGGCCTCGGCCACCTACAATCCGGAACTGAACAGGACTTCTTCCAGATGCAAGCTGCCACAAACTGGAAGCCTGGCTTCCCATGGAGGGCCAAATGCCTCCTACAAACTGACATCAGGCACCTGGGCAGCTGACTTTACTTACCCCTGGAAAAAGCCTATCCTTTGTGTCCAACTCCCTCATCCGGACACCCAGCTCCGGCCACCTACAATCCCGAACGGAACACGATTTCTTCCAGATGCAAGCTGCCACAAGCAGGAAGCCTGGCTTCCCATGGAGGGCCAAAAGCCTCCTACAAACTGACATCAGGCACCTGGGCAGCTGACTTTACTTACCCCTGGAAACAGGCCATCCTTTGTGCCCAACTCCCTCTGCCGGGCACCTGGCCTCGCCCACCTACAGTCCCGAACGGAACAGCATTTCTTCCAGAGGCAAGCTGCCACAAGCAGGAAGCCTGGCTTCCCATGGAGGGCCAAAGGCCTCCTACAAACTGACATCAGGCACCTGGGCAGCTGACTTTACTTACTTCTGGAAACAGCCCATCCTTTTGCCCAACTCCCTCTGCCGGGCAACTGGGCTCGGCCACCTACAATCCCGAACGGAGCAGCATTTCTTCCAGAGGCAAGCTGCCACAAGCAGGAAACCTGACTTCCCATGGAGGGCCAAAGGCCTCCTACAAACTGACATCAGGCACCTGGGCAGCTGACTTTACTTACCCCTGGAAACAGCCCATCCTTTGTGCCCAACTCCCTCTACCGGGCACCCAGCTCCGGACTCCTACAATCCCGAACAAAACAGGATTTCTTCCAGATGCAAGCTGCCACAAGCAGGAAGCCTGGCTTCCCATGGAGGGCCAAAGGCCTCCTACAAACTGACATCAGGCACCTGGGCAGCTGACTTTACTTACCCCTGGAAACAGGACATCCTTTGTGCCCAACTCCCTCTGCCGGGCACCTGGCCTCGGCCACCTACAATCCCGAACGGAACAGGATTTCTTCCAGATGCAAGCTGCCACAAACTGGAAGACAAGCTTCCCTTGGAGGGCCAAAGGCCTCCTACAAACTAACATCAGGCACCTGGGCAGCTGACTTTACTTATCCCTGGAAACAGGCCATCCTTTGTGCCCAACTCGCTCTGCCGGGCCCACAGCTTCGGCCACCTACAATCCCGAACGGAACAGGAGTTCTTCCAGATGCAAGCTGCCACAAGCTGGAAACCTGGCTTCCCATGGAGGGCCAAAGGCCTCCTACAAACTGACATCAGTCACCTGGGCAGCTGACTTTACTTTCCTCATGAAACAGGCCATCATTTGTTCCTAACTCCTTCTGCTGGGCACCTGGCCTCGGCCACCTACAATCCCGAACGAAACAGGATTTCTTCCAGATTCAAGCTGCCACAAACTGGAAGCCTGGCTTCCCATGGAGGGCCAAAGGCCTCCTACAAACTGACATCAGGCACCTGGGGAGCTGACTTTACTTACCCCTGGAAACAGGCCATCATTTGTGCTCAACTCCCTCTGCCGGGCACCAGGCCTTGGCCCCCTGCAATCCCGAACGGAACACGAGTTCTTCCAGATGCAAGCTGCCACAAGCTGGAAACGTGGCTTCACTTGGAGGGCCAAAGGCCTCCTACAAACTGACATCAGGCACGTGGGCAGCTGACTTTACTTACCCCTGGAAACAGGCCATCCTTTGTGCCCAACTCCCTCTGCCGGGCACCTGGCCGCGGCCACCTACAATCCCGAACGGAACAGGATTTCTTCCCGAGGCAAGCTGCCACTAGCTGGAAGCCTGGCTTCCCATGGAGGACCAAAGGCCTCCTACAAACTGACATCAGGCACTTGGGCAGCTGACTTTACTTTCCTCATGAAACAGGCCATCATTTGTGCCTACCTCCCTCTACTGGGAACCTGGCCTCGGCCACCTACAATCCCGAACGGAACAGGATTTCTTCCAGATGCAAGCTGCCACAAACTGGAAGCCTGGCTTCCCTTGGAGGGCCAAAGGCCTCCTACAAACTGACATCAGGCACCTGGGCAGCTGACTTTACTTACCCCTGGAAACAGCCCATCCTTTGTGTTCAACTCCCTCAGCCAGGCACCCAGCTCCGACCACCTACAATCCCGAACGGAACAGGATTTCTTCCAGATGCAAGCTGCCACAAGCTGGAAACGTGGCTTCATTTGGAGAGCTAAAGGCCTCCTACAAACTGACATCAGGCACTTGGGCAGCTGACTTTACTTACCCCTGGAAACAGGCCATCATTTGTGCCCAACTCCGTCTGCCGGGCACCTGGCCTCGGCCACCTACAATCCCGAACGAAACAGGATTTCTTCCAGATTCAAGCTGCATCAAACTGGAAGCCTGGCTTCCCATGGAGGGCCAAAGGCCTCCTACAAACTGACATCAGGCACCTGGGGAGCTGACTTTACTTACCCCTGGAAACAGGCCATCATTTGTGCTCAACTCCCTCTGCCGGGCACCAGGCCTTGGCCCCCTGCAATCCCGAACGGAACACGAGTTCTTCCAGATGCAAGCTGCCACAAGCTGGAAACGTGGCTTCACTTGGAGGGCCAAAGGCCTCCCACAAACTGACATCAGGCACGTGGGCAGCTGACTTTACTTACCCCTGGAAACAGGCCATCCTTTGTGCCCAACTCCCTCTGCCGGGCACCTGGCCGCGGCCACCTACAATCCCGAACGGAACAGGATTTCTTCCCGATGCAAGCTGCCACTAGCTGGAAGCCTGGCTTCCCATGGAGGACCAAAGGCCTCCTACAAACTGACATCAGGCACTTGGGCAGCTGACTTTACTTTCCTCATGAAACAGGCCATCATTTGTGCCTACCTCCCTCTGCTAGGAACCTGGCCTCGGCCACCTACAATCCCGAACGGAACAGGATTTCTTCCAGATGCAAGCTGCCACAAACTGGAAGCCTGGCTTCCCTTGGAGGGCCAAAGGCCTCCTACAAACTGACATCAGGCACCTGGGCAGCTGACTTTACTTACCCCTGGAAACAGCCCATCCTTTGTGCCCAACACCCTCTGCCGGGCACCCAGCTCCGACCACCTACAATCCCGAACGGAACAGGATTTCTTCCAGATGCATGCTGCCACAAGCTGGAAACGTGGCTTCACTTGGAGGACCAAAGGCCTCCCACAAACTGACATCAGGCACCTGGGCAGCTGACTTTACTTACCCCTGGAAACAGGACATCCTTTGTGCCCAACTCCCTCTGCCGGGCACCAGGCCTCGGCCTCCTACAATCCCGAACGGAACAGTATTTCTTCCAGATGCAAGCTGCCTTAAACAGGAAGACTAGCTTCCCTTGGAGGGCCAAAGGCCTCCTACAAACTGACATCAGGCACCTGGGCAGCTGACTTTACTTACCCCTGGAAACAGCCCATCCTTTGTGCCCAACTCCCCTGCCGGGCCCACAGCTTTGGCCACCTACAATCCCGAACGGAACAGGAGATCTTCCAGATGCAAGCTGCCACAAGCTGGAAACGTGGCTTCACTTGGAGGGCCAAAGGCCTCCTACAAACTGACATCAGGCACCTGGGCAGCTGACTTTACTTACCCCTGGAAACCGGCCATCCTTTGTGCTCAACTCCCTCTGCCGGGCACCAGGCCTTGGCCCCCTGCAATCCCGAACGGAACACGAGTTCTTCCAGATGCAAGCTGCCACAAGCTGGAAACGTGGCTTCACTTGGAGGGCCAAAGGCCTCCCACAAACTGACATCAGGCACGTGGGCAGCTGACTTTACTTACCCCTGGAAACAGGCCATCCTTTGTGCCCAACTCCCTCTGCCGGGCACCTGGCCGCGGCCACCTACAATCCCGAACGGAACAGGATTTCTTCCCGATGCAAGCTGCCACTAGCTGGAAGCCTGGCTTCCCATGGAGGACCAAAGGCCTCCTACAAACTGACATCAGGCACTTGGGCAGCTGACTTTACTTTCCTCATGAAACAGGCCATCATTTGTGCCTACCTCCCTCTGCTAGGAACCTGGCCTCGGCCACCTACAATCCCGAACGGAACAGGATTTCTTCCAGATGCAAGCTGCCACAAACTGGAAGCCTGGCTTCCCTTGGAGGGCCAAAGGCCTCCTACAAACTGACATCAGGCACCTGGGCAGCTGACTTTACTTACCCCTGGAAACAGCCCATCCTTTGTGCCCAACACCCTCTGCCGGGCACCCAGCTCCGACCACCTACAATCCCGAACGGAACAGGATTTCTTCCAGATGCATGCTGCCACAAGCTGGAAACGTGGCTTCACTTGGAGGACCAAAGGCCTCCCACAAACTGACATCAGGCACCTGGGCAGCTGACTTTACTTACCCCTGGAAACAGGACATCCTTTGTGCCCAACTCCCTCTGCCGGGCACCAGGCCTCGGCCTCCTACAATCCCGAACGGAACAGTATTTCTTCCAGATGCAAGCTGCCTTAAACAGGAAGACTAGCTTCCCTTGGAGGGCCAAAGGCCTCCTACAAACTGACATCAGGCACCTGGGCAGCTGACTTTACTTACCCCTGGAAACAGCCCATCCTTTGTGCCCAACTCCCCTGCCGGGCCCACAGCTTTGGCCACCTACAATCCCGAACGGAACAGGAGATCTTCCAGATGCAAGCTGCCACAAGCTGGAAACGTGGCTTCACTTGGAGGGCCAAAGGCCTCCTACAAACTGACATCAGGCACCTGGGCAGCTGACTTTACTTACCCCTGGAAACCGGCCATCCTTTGTGCTCAACTCCCTCTGCCGGGCACCAGGCCTTGGCCCCCTGCAATCCCGAACGGAACAGGAGTTCTTCCCGATGCAAGCTGCCACTAGCTGGAAGCGTGGCTTCCCATGGAGGACCAAAGGCCTCCTACAAACTGACATCAGGCACGTGGGCAGCTGACTTTACTTTCCTCATGAAACAGGCCATCATTTGTGCCCAACTCCCTCTGCTGGGAACCTGGCCTCGGCCACCTACAATCCCGAACGGAACATGATTTCTTCCAGATGCAAGCTGCCACAAACTGGAAGCCTGGCTTTCCATGGAGCACCAAAGGCCTCCTACAAACTGAAATCAGGCACCTGGGCAGCTGACTTTACTTACCCCTGGAAACAGGCCATCCTTTGTGCCCAACTCCCTCAGCTGGGCACCCAGCTCCGGCCACCTACAATCCCGAACGGAACAGGATTTCTTCCAGATGCAAGCTGCCTTGAACATAAAGACTAGCTTCCCTTGGAGGGCCAAAGGCCTCCTACAAACTGACATCAGGCACCTGGGCAGCTGACTTTACTTACCCCTGGAAACAGGCCATCCTTTGTGCCCAACTCCCTCAGCTGGGCACCCAGCTCCGGCCACCTACAATCCCGAACGGAACAGGATTTCTTCCAGATGCAAGCTGCCTTGAACATAAAGACTAGCTTCCCTTGGAGGGCCAAAGGCCTCCTACAAACTGACATCAGGCACTTGGGCAGCTGACTTTACTTACCCCTGGAAACAGTCCATCATTTGTGCCCAACTTCCTCTGCTGGGCACCAGGCCTTGGCCACCTACAATCCCGAACGGAACAGGATTTCTTCCAGATGCAAGCTGCCACAAGCAGGGAGCCTGGCTTCCCTTGGAGGGCCAAAGGCCTCCTACAAACTGACATCAGGCACCTGGGCAGCTGACTTTACTCACCCCTGGAAACAGCCCATCCTCTGTGTCCAACTCCCTCAGCCAGGCACCCAGCTCCGGCCACCTACAATCCCGAACGGAACAGGATTTCTTCCAGATGCAAGCTGCCACAAGCTGGAAACGTGGCTTCACTTGGAGGGCCAAAGGCCTCCTACAAACTGACATCAGGCACCTGGGCAGCTGACTTTACTTACCCCTGGAAACAGGACATCCTTTGTGTCCAACCCCCTCAGCCAGGCACCCAGCTCCGGCCACCTACAATCCCGAACGGAACAGGAATTCTTCCAGATGCAAACTGCCACAAGCAGGAAGCCTGGCTTCCCATGGAGGGCCAACGGCCTCCTACAAACTGACATCAGGCACCTGGGCAGCTGACTTTACTTACCCCTGGAAACAGGACATCCTTTGTGCCCAACTCGCTCAGCCGGGCACCTGGCCTCGGCCACATACAATCCCGAACGGAACAGCATTTCTTCCAGATGCAAGCTGCCACAAGCTGGAAGAATGGCTTCCCTTGGAGGGCCAAAGGCCTCCTACAAACTGACATCAGGCACCTGGGCAGCTGACTTTACTTACCCCTGGAAACAGGACATCCTTTGTGCCCAACTCCCTCTGCCGGGCACCTGGCCTCGGCCACCTACAATCCCGAACGGAACAGGATTTCTTCCAGACGCAAGCTGCCACAAACGGGAAGACTAGCTTCCCTTGGAGGGCCAAAGGCCTCCTACAAGCTGACATCAGGCACCTGGGCAGCTGACTTTACTTACTTCTGGAAACAGCCCATCCTTTGTGCCCAACTCCCTCTGCCGGGCCCACAGTTTCGGCCACCTACAATCCCAAAAGGAACAGGAGATCTTCCAGATGCAAGCTGCCACAAGCTGGAAACGTGGCTTCACTTGGAGGGCCAAAGGCCTCCCACAAACTGACATCAGGCACGTGGGCAGCTGACTTTACTTACCCCTGGAAACAGGCCATCCTTTGTGCCCAACTCCCTCTGCCGGGCACCTGGCCGCGGCCACCTACAATCCCGAACGGAACAGCATTTCTTCCCGATGCAAGCTGCCACTAGCTGGAAGCCTGGCTTCCCATGGAGGACCAAAGTCCTCCTACAAACTGACATCAGGCACTTGGGCAGCTGACTTTACTTTCCTCATGAAACAGGCCATCATTTGTGCCTACCTCCCTCTGCTGGGAACCTGGCCTCGGCCACCTACAATCCTGAACGGAACAGGATTTCTTCCAGATGCAAGCTGCCACAAACTGGAAGCCTGGCTTCCCTTGGAGGGCCAAAGGCCTCCTACAAACTGACATCAGGCACCTGGGCAGCTGACTTTCCTTACCTCTGGAAACAGGCCATCCTTTGTACCCAACTCCCTCTGCCGGTCCCACAGCTTCGGCCACCTACAATCCCGAACGGAACAGGAGTTCTTCCAGGTGCAAGCTGCCACAAGCTGGAAACGTGGCTTCACTTGGAGGGCCAAAGGCCTCCTACAAACTGACATCAGGCACCAGGGCAGCTGACTTTA
Organism: Chamaea fasciata; assembly: GCF_029207755.1. Lineage (NCBI taxonomy): Eukaryota > Metazoa > Chordata > Aves > Passeriformes > Sylviidae > Chamaea > Chamaea fasciata. Next base: position 43,211 of record NW_027094803.1, on the reverse strand, counting down.
CTTACCCCTGGAAACAGGCCATCGTTTGTGCCCAACTCCCTCTGCCGGGCACCAGGCCTCGGCCACCTACAATCCCGAACGGAACAGGATTTCTTCCAGATGCATGCTGCCACAAGCTGGAAGCGTGGCTTTCCATGGAGGACCAAAGGCCTCCTACAAACTGACATCAGGCACCTGGGCAGCTGACTTTACTTACCCCTGGAAACTGGCCATCGTTTGTGCCCAACTCCCTCTGCCGGGCACCTGGCCTCGGCCACCTACAATCCCGAACGGAACAGGATTTCTTCCAGATGCAAGCTGCCACAAACTGGAAGACTAGCTTCCCTTGGAGGGCCAAAGGCCTCCTACAAACTGACATCAGACACCTGGGCAGCTGACTTTACTTACCCCTGGAAACAGGCCATCCTTTGTGCCCAACTCCCTCTGTCGGGCCCACAGCTTTGGCCACCTACAATCCGGAACGGAACAGGAGTTCTTCCAGATGCAAGCTACCACAAGCTGGAAACCTGGCTTCCCATGGAGGGCCAAAGGCCTCCTACAAACTGACATCAGGCACCTGGGCAGCTGACTTTACTTTCCTCATGAAACAGGCCATCATTTGTGCCTAACTCCCTCAGCCGGGCACCTGGCCTCGGCCACCTACAATCCCGAACGGAACAGGATTTCTTCCAGATGCAAACTGCGACAAGGAGGAAGCCTGGTTTCCCATGGAGGGCCAAAGGCCTCCTACAAACTGATATCAGGCACCTGGGCAGCTGACTTTACTTACCCCTGGAAACAGGACATCCTTTGTGCCCAACTCCCTCAGCCCGGCTACTGGCCTCGGCCACCTACAATCCCGAACGGAACAGGATTTCTTCCAGATGCAAGCTGCCACAAACTGGAAGCCTGGCTTCCCATGGAGGGCCAAAGGCCACCTACAAACTGACATCAGGCACCTGGGTAGCCGACTTTACTTACCCCTGGAAACAGGCCATCATTTGTGCCCAACTCCCTCAGCTGGGCACCCAGCTCCGGCCACCTACAATCCCGAACGGAACAGGATTTCTTCCAGATGCAAGCTGCCTTGAACATAAAGACTAGCTTCCCTTGGAGGGCCAAAGGCCTCCTACAAACTGACATCAGGCACCTGGGCAGCTGACTTTACTTACCCCTGGAAAGAAGCCATCCTTTGTGCCCAACTCCCTCTGCCGGGCACCTGGCCTCAGCCACCTACAATTCCGAACGGAACAGGATTCCTTCCAGATGCAAGCTGCCACAAGCTGGAAGCCTGGCTTCTCTTGGAGGGCCAAAAGCCTCCTACAAACTGACATCAGGCACCTGGGCAGCTGACTTTACTTACCCCTGGAAACAGGCCATCCTTTGTTCCCATCTACCTCAGCAGGGCACCCGGCTCCGGCCACCTTCAATCCCGAACGGAACAGGATTTCTTCCAGATGCAAGCTGCCACAAACTGGAAGCCTGGCTTCCCTTGGAGTGCCAAAAGCCTCCTACAAACTGACATCAGGCACCTGGGCAGCTGACTTTACTTATTCCTAAAAACATGCCATCCTTTGCACCCAACTCGCTCTGCCGGGCACCTGGCCTCGGCCACCTACAATCCCGAACGCAACAGGATTCCTTCCAGATGCAAGCTGCCACAAACTGGTAGACTAGCTTCCCTTGGAGGGCCAAAGGCCTCCTACAAACTGACATCAGGCACCTGGGCAGCTGACTTTACTTACCCTTGGAAACAGGCCATTATTTGTGCCCAACTCTCTCAGCAGGCCACCCGGCTCCGGCCACCTACAATCCCGAACGGAACAGGATTTCTTCCAGATGCAAGCTGCCACAAGCAGGAAGCCTGGCTTCCCTTGGAGGGCCAAAGGCCTCCTACAAACTGACATCAGGCACCTGGGAATCTGACTTTACTTACCCCTGGAAACAGCCCATCCTTTGTGCCCAACTCCCTCTGCCGAGCACCTGGCCTCGGCCACCTACAATCCGGAACTGAACAGGACTTCTTCCAGATGCAAGCTGCCACAAACTGGAAGCCTGGCTTCCCATGGAGGGCCAAAGGCCTCCTAAAAACTGACATCAGGCACCTGGGCAGCTGACCTTACTTACCCCTTGAGCAACCCACCCTTTGTGCCCAACTCCCTTAGCCGGGCACCAGGCCTCGGCCACGTACAATCCCGAACGGAATAGGATTTCTTCCAGATGCAAGCTGCCACAAGCAGGAAGCCTGGCTTCCCATGGAGGGCCAAAGGCCTCCTATAAACTGACATCAGGCACCTGGGAAGCTGACTTTACTTGCCCCTAAAAACAGGCTATCCTTTGTTCCCAACTCCCTCTGCCGGGCACCCGGCTCCGTGCACCTACAATCCCGAACGGAACAGGATTTTTTCCAGATGCAAGCTGCTACAAACTGGAAGACTAGCTTCCTTTAGAGGGCCAAATGCCTGCTACAAACTGAGATCTGGCACCTGGGCATCTGACTATACTTACTCCTAGAAACAGGCCATCCTTTGTGCCCAACTCCCTCTGCCGGGCACCTTGCCTCGGCCACCTACAATCCCGAACGGAACAGGATATCTTCCAGATGCAAGCTGCCACAAGCAGGAAGCCTGGCTTCCCATGGAGGGCCAAATGCCTCCTACAAACTGACATCAGGCACCTGGGCAGCTGACTTTACTTACCCCTGGAAACAGGCCATCCTTTGTGCCCAACTCCCTCTGCCGGGCACCTGGCCTCCGCCACCTACAATCCCAAACGGAACAGGATTTCTTCCAGATGCAAGCTGCCACAAACTGGAAGACTAGCTTCCTCTAGAGGGCCAAAGGCCTGCTACAAACTGACATCAGGCAGCTGGGCAGCTGACTTTACTTACCCCTGGAAACAGGCCATCCTTTGTGCCCAACTCCCTCTGCCGGGCACCTTGCCTCGGCCACCTACAATCCCGAACGGAACAGGATATCTTCCAGATGCAAGCTGCCACAAGCAGGAAGCCTGGCTTCCCATGGAGGGCCAAACGCCTCCTACAAACTGACATCAGGCACCTGGGCAGCTGACTTTACTTACCCCTGGAAACAGGCCATCCTTTGTGCCCAACTCCCTCTGCCGGGCACCTGGCCTCCGCCACCTACAATCCCAAACGGAACAGGATTTCTTCCAGATGCAAGCTGCCACAAACTGGAAGACTAGCTTCCTCTAGAGGGCCAAAGGCCTGCTACAAACTGACATCAGGCAGCTGGGCAGCTGACTTTACTTACCCCTGGAAACAGGCCATCCTCTGTGCCCAACTCCCTCTGCCGGGCACCAGGCCTCGGCCACCTACAATCCTGAACGGAAAGGGATTTTTTCCAGATGCAAGCTGTCACAAGCTGGAAGCGTGGCTTCCCTTGAAGGGCCAAAGGCCTCCTACAAACTGACATCAGGTATCTGGCTAGGTGACTTTACTTACCCCTGGAAGCAGGCAATCCTTTGTTCCAAACTCCCTCTGCCAGGCACCTGGCCTCGGCCACCTACAATCCCGAACGGAACAGGATTTCTTCCAGATGCAAGCTGCCACAAACTGGAAGCCTGGCTTCCCGTGGAGGGCCAAAGGCCTCCTACAAACTGACATCAGGCACCAGGGTAGGTTACTTTACTTACCCCTGGAAGCAAGCAATCCTTTGTGCGTAACCCCCTCAGCCGTGCACCAGGCCTCGGCCACCTACAATCCCGAACGGAACAGGATTTCTTCCAGATGCAAGCTGTCACAAGAAGGAAGCCTGGCTTCCCTTGGAGGGACAAAGGCCTCCTAAAAACTGACATCAGGCACCTGGGCAGCTGACTTTACTTACCCCTGGAAACAGGCCATCCTTTGTGCCCAACTCCTTCTTCCGGGCACCCGGCCACGGACACCTACAATCCCGAACGGAGCAGGAATTCTTCCTGATGCAAGCTGCCACAAGCTGGAAGGCTGACTTCCCTTGGAGTGCCAAAGAACTCCTAAAAATTGACGTCAGGCCCGTGGACAGGAGACTTAACTAGTCCCTGGAAACAAACCATCCTTTGTGCCCAACTCCCGAGGCCAGGCACCCGGCCTCGGCCACCTACAATCCCGAACGAAACAGGATTTCTTCCTGATGGAAGCTGCCAAAAACTGGAAGCCTGGTTTCCCTTGGAGGGACAAAGGCCTCCTACAAACTGACATCAGGCACCTGGGCAGCTGACTTTACTTACCCGTGGATAGGGGCCATCCTTTGTGCCCAAATCCCTCCGCCAGGCACCTGGCCTCGGCCACCTACCCTCGCGAACGGAACAGGATTTCTCCCAGATGGAAGCTGCCACGAGTTGGAAGGCTGACTTCCCTTGGAGGGCCAAAGGCCTCCTACAAACTGACATCAGGCACCTGGGCAGCTGACTTTACTTATCCTTGGAAGCAGGCAATGCTTTGTGCCCAACTCCCTCTGCCGGGCACCCGGCCTCGGCCACCTACAATCCCAAATGGAACAGGATTTCTTCCAGATGCAAGCTGCCACAAGCTGGAAGTGTCGCTTCCCTTGGAGGGCCAATAGCCTCCGACCAACTGACATCAGGCACCTGGGCAGATGACTTTACTTACCCCTGGAAACAGGCCATCCTTTGTGCCCAACTCCCTCTGACGGGCACCTGGCCTTGGCCACCTACAATCCGAACGGAACAGGATTTCTTCCAGATGCAAGCTGCCACAAGCTGGAAGCCTGGCTTCTCTTGGAGGGCCAAAGTCCTCCTCCAAACTGACATCAGGCACTTGGGCAGGAGACTTAACCAACCCCTGAAAACAGGCCATCCTTTGTTCCCAACTCCCGCGGCCAGGCACGCGGCCTCAGCCACCTACAATCCCGAACGGAACAGGATTTCTTCCAGATGCAGCCTGCTTCAAACAGGAAGCCCGGCTTCCCTTGGAGGGCCAAAGGCCTCCTCCAAACTGACATCAGTCACCTAGGTAGGTTACTTTACTTACCCTTGGAAGCAGGCAATCCTTTGTGCCCAACTCCCTCTGCCGGGCACCCAGCCTCGGCCACCTACAATCCTAAAAGGAACACGATTTCTTCCAGATGCAAGCTGCCAAAAGCTGCAAGGCTGCATTCCCGTGGAGGGCCAAAGGCCTCCTACAAACTGACATCAGGCACCTGGGAAGCTGACTTTACTTACCCCAGGAAAGAGGCCATCCTTGGTGCCCAACTCCCTCTGCCGGGCACCCGGCCTCAGCCAGCTACAATCCCGAACGGAACAGGATATCTTCCAGATGCAAGCTGCCACAATCTGGAAGCCTGGCTTCGAGTGGTCGGCCAAAGGCCTCCTACAAACTGACTTCAGGCGCCTGGGCATGTGACTTTACTTACACCTGGAAGCAAGCAATCCTTTGTGCCTAACCCCCTCTGCCGGGCACAAGGCCTCGGCCACCTACAATCCCAAACGGAACAGGATTTCTTCCAGATGCAAGCTGCCATAAACTGGAAGGCTGGCTTCCCTTGGAGGGCCAAAGGCCTCCTACATACTGACATCAGGCACCTGGGCAGCTGACTTTACTTACCCCTGGAAACAGGCCATCCTTTGTGCCCAACTCACTCTGCGGGGCACCCGGCCTCGGCCACCTACAATCCCGAACGGAACAGGATTTCTTCCAGATGCAAGCTGCCGCAAGCTGGAAGCCTGGCTCCTCTTGGAAGACCAAAGGCCTCCTACAAACTGACATCAGGCACCTGGGCAGCTGACTTTACTTACCCCTGGAAACAGGCCATCCTTTGTGCCCAACTCACTCTGCCGGGCACCCGGCCTCGGCCACGGACAATCCCGAACGGAACAGGATTTCTTCCAGATGCAAGCTGCCACAAGTTGGAAACCCGGCATCCCTTGGAGGGCCAAAGGCCTCCTACAAACTGACATCAGGCACCTGGGCAGCTGACTTTACTTACCCCTGGAAGCAGGCCATCCTTTGTGCCCAACACCCTCTGCCGGGCACCCGGACTCGACCACCTACAGTCCCGAACGGAACAGGATTTCTTCCAGATGCAAGCTGCCACAAGCTGGAAGGCTGGCTTCTCTTGGAGAGCCAAAGGCCTCCTCCAAACTGACATCAGTCACCTAGGTAGGTTACTTTACTTACCCTTGGAAGCAGGCAATCCTTTGTGCCCAACTCCCTTTGCCGGGCACTCGGCCTCGGCCACCTACAACCCCGAATGAATCAGGATTCCTTTCAGATGCAAGCTTCCACAAGCTGGAAGCCTGGCTTCCCTTTGAGGGCCAAAGACCTCCTACAAACTGACATAAGGCACCTAGGCAGGTGAGTTCAGTTTCCCTTTTCTAAGGGCCATTCCTTTGTGCCCAACTCCCTCTGCCTGGCATCGTGCTTCTTTTTTTAATTCAGAGTTAGATAAACCAGAAAATAAATGAGAAAAGCAAAACACAAGTTGTCAGAGTAGCTGTCCATCAAATTAGAATCAATTGAGTGATTATAAATTATGAAACAATATGTCTGTAATTGCTCATAGGGGTCTTTTACTCTTGACTGTGGCTCAATCAAGATCAGCCGAACACTTACTAATGCTCTGCTTCTTCAGCTCTAACTCTGCACCCACCTGTACTCATTTATCCTTAAACTAGATACACTGCCAAGGAAAAGTGTGACTGATCACAAGTTTAAGTCATTAGTACCAGCTGTATAAATAGCTTGTGTATATGCTTTTAATGATCAGAAGAAAATATCACTCAGTTTCAAAGATATAGCACATAAAGATCGGCATTTCTGGATTCTGTCTACAAACAAATTATTTGTTTGGTGCTCTAAGCAATGAGTTCTTGTTCCTGGAAATGCTATTCTACATGGGGGAATTCTTCGTCCTAATATTTTCACCCCTTTGATGGGAGGCTTCTATTCATAGGTTTTTGGGGGTTTTTTTGTAAACGTACATGGAGTTTGCTTGTTTGGATAGGTTTTGTTATTTTTGTGTACTTAAGAGCAATTTTAAAACATTCCCATCCAAAGAAGTGTCATACAACAAAATCGGATTTGAAAGGTTACAAGATCCTCTGTTCTATTACTTTCTGAAACTATTCCAGTAGTTCTTTCACTTGAATACTTCCTTAGTACTGATAGTGTTCTTGTGGCTATTAAAACAAAGCACCCAGGATACAATGTCTTCCCATCATTCTTGATGTTCAGTCATGCTCTAAACACTCCTGCCCATTCACAAGGCTCTCACGAGCCACTGGGACATTTCCCACTGCTCCTTACTTACCCCTGATGCCTTCATGTCTTCTAAACGCTCCCAACATTTAATGGTTTTTACAGCACTTCTGTCAACATCCAAGTTCCATATTTGTATTTAAAGTCATTTTCAGCTTCCTTAATATGGAGTTTTCCAACTGACACGTCTGTAAGTGCGCACTCTCCTGTTTAACTACTGGTCACCACAAATATTTAAAGGAATTCAGGCACGCTTTCTTCAGCAATCCCTTGAAAAGAAGAAACCTGGATTATCAGACAAAGGCTACAAAATGGCACTGATGATCTGGCTCAGCACTGTGCCCTGAAGGCTGTTGCAGGCAGAGTAGTTCAGCCGCAAGATCATCGCCCCTTTCTACATTATCTGGAAATATTTCTTTAGCTCAACAGGGAGACAAGCTACACCAAAAATCCACACCTTATTGCCTATTTTCATTGTTTGTCTAACAGTTCTTTTGGTGGCTCTTCCCCAGCGTAACACCTAAATTCCACAAATACGGGAATTCTATTTCAAACTGCACCCACTTCTCATACCACATTGCTCCATATTCAGTAAAGCAAATGAAGTTCTGATGTATTTGAAACAAGACCACTGCCTGCAGGAGCTGTACTAGGGTACTACTGGTGCCTAAGAGAATCCAAAACTCCCTCAGAATAATGTCACTGCCCAAAAATACCTAGATTCCACTCAAATCTTCCCTAACACGTTACCAAGCCCTACAAGATCAGATGCTACTTAGATGTGAACGTTCCAGGGTGTTGCTCAATGCCCAAATTGTGACTGAACTTCAATCACAATTGAATGGGAGTGTTTTCAAGCCTCAATTTCCTCACTCGTATTTCCATAGAGAAATTTAATTTCTGCTGGAATCTACTACATTTTTTCCAAAGGCAGATAGAATACTGGTTCCAACCAACTTGGAGCTGCAGTAAAGAAAAACACTGGAAATACTTTAAGCAACTGCAGATGGCCATCAGAACTTGTGTACAAATACTCCTGGATCATTCAAGGAAGTATATTAATTCAAGACCACTGGAAAAAGGTACCAGTTAAAATGTCTGCCATCTCTCCTTGCAGTCACCAGGTGTATGTTTGGTGGCTGCGTGCTTCACTTCAGCACAAGGAAGACTTGGCATTTTTAATTTACAAGCTGCAGGTAAACTTTGAAGATGTTACTGGTTGTTGGCAGTATTGGCTGTTCAATTTGCTCTCTTCATACCCGCTTCTTTCTTCTCCACCTTGCCCCACACAGGAAAAAAAAAAAACCTACGTAAGTGCTCTTCAGAGAGGAGAGACTAAATCACAAACACTTCAGGGCAGGAAGCTTGAACAGTTGAAGCTCTTATTTGCAAGTTCTGTAAATGCTATTTCATACAACTCGATATATTCGCCACCCCACCTTTTCCACAGGCAAACACTGTATCCATCCCTCCACCCCTGAAGCCCACCAGGGGCACCCCGGTATCTCTGCCACCATCTTGAGGAGCAACAGACTCTGAAACATTATTTTTAAGGAAATTGACAATTATACACACAGCATACGCTGTTTGCCTCTGCAAGTCACAGCCAACATTTCTATTCTTTCCTCCAACAATAAATTTAAAGTGTGTACTACATTTATATAAGAAGAATATATAACCCAAGAGCGCCGACTGCAGCCCCACAAAGCCACCAAAAGTTTATTTGGTCTCGCAAAAGAAGGCAAGCACCTTTCAGAGGCATCACCATTTCCTTCTCTCCTGGATACAGATCCCTTCAGTCAGATTTGGCACACTCGCTTGCATTAAGAGGACAAGATGGAGCAATTCTGTCAGTGCAGCAGATTAAAAAAACCTGCCACCAAGAGGCTTTATTCCAAAGGCAATTCTCCTCTGATTCACAAAAGGTCTGCCTACCATACAGCCAAGCAGAGGCTCCCAGATGGTGCTGGCAAAGCAATCTCCACTTTCTCCCAACAGCACAGCAGCATGTTGATGTCTAGAAAAAATATTTCCAGTCCTGATCCCTTTGCTGTCAGTTCTGTAACATGCACTGCCCTGATTAAATAAATAAAAGCCTATCAACCACCAGCAGTTTCAAGACTTACATGAAGCTCTCCTACTCTTAGGGAAAAACCCCATGAAGTCAGCATTTAAAACCAAGAGAAAGTGCTTGGAATTATATCTCTTTCTTAATGACAGTCTCACTATTCCCTAAAGTTTGGGGAAGTTCTTTAAAGCCACAACATTTTTGGCCAGGTGATCAATAGTTTGCTTCAGTACGAGACAGGACTAACACTGGACAGGTACCTCTAAAGTCACCAGAAACCAGCAGATTGCAGTTGGCTTCTCTCACAGACACACCTCTAAGCGATCTTGGCTCCCAGTTCCAGTCTCCTCCACCCTGGCATCCACACATGAACAAATGGACTAAGCAGCATTGCTCAAATCCTGCTGCACTTGCTTAACCTCCATAAGATTTCCCAGGAGAACTTTACTTTGTGGCACTTCTGCTCTCCTTCAATCCTGCAGCTCTTCTGCAAGTTTCTGCTCAAGACTTAGCACAGACTACTCAAGAAATCAGAACACAGGAACTCAGAAATATTTCAACAATTAAGCTTTCTTCTGGAGTAGAACCAACCATGTAAATCATACAACTAGAATATTTCCCTGATTTTTATTTTAAGCTTTAAAAAAAATCCACACTAATTAAAGGACCTTAATACATTGATAAAGTATTTACCAGGCCAATGAATAAAAAGGTTGAAGTTTCTCTCAAAGAAAAAAAACAAAAACAAACAACCAAAAAAACACAACCAAACAAGTCTAGGTGGGAGATAACAGGCACAGCACCCTGTGTCACATTTTTCTGTCTTGAAGAAAAAATAATGGGGATGTTTGGACAAGTATTTATCAGAACAAAGCCTACAGTGGCCCCTGAGGATAAAGTCAAATTTTTTCAATGCCAGCTAGTCAGTAGCTCATCGTGACTGTTAAAAAACTGAACTCAAGGACACTGGCAAAAGCAAGATTTGAGAACTGTAGATATACTATCAAATTTCTACCATGTGAAACCTATTTTGATGGCCACAACAAGCAAGACACATTCCCTAATGCACACATTTGTCATACTCAGGTTTGTTACACCGAGTGATTTAAAGTGACCCTGCAGAAAAACTGGTTTGCAAAGACAGCAGACAAGAAAAACTTAGAGGCCACAAAGAGTAGAAGAGGAAAAACTGAACCACCACTTGCTAATGATAGTTCAGTTCATGCACTTGTGTATGCAGACCCAGCCAAGCCAACAGAAGGTGAATGAAAAATCTGAAAGCACAATTGAGCAAACCTTCAAAAAATATCTATCACTTAAGAGGCCAATTTCATATGCACATGATGCTGAAAATTTAGAAGAATCAAAATAATTGAATACTGAAGCAGGAGAATAAGAGTCCATACCATTGACACACGATCATTTTTTCCTCTTAAAACAATGGGAGAAATGTCTTGTATTAAAACAATTGCTTTCTTTAGGACTTCTAAATTGCACTAAATATTAACCTTCCTAAAACTGCACAATGGCAAACCCAAATTAAAAAAAAAAAAACTTGGGACAAGAAGAAACAGTGATATATATGAACACAGTTCAACAGATCTCCATAGACACTCTTACATTTCAGAATTGAGTTCATATTGACTATCATACACATTAATTTGAAATCCCAGCTTTAGTCTTTCATACAAGTTCTACTTCTCAGTATTTTTTAATGAGGAACTAAGATCTTAATAAAGCCATTCATTTCATTGTATCCGAAAGTCCTTTGCCTGCTGTACATTTTCTCTGCAGCTGTAGGCATGCATGAGTATGCCTAGCATGTGCATCTGCGTATTTCTATTTACACTAGGAGTGCTTAAATATTCATCTGCAGTTATGTATTTATGTACACAGCTAAAACCACACAGCTATGTTAGATCTGATGTATTTTAATGGGGGTCAAATCTTCAATCCATGCTGGGATTTTCTGCTATTTAAGAGAAACAGGCTGTGGAGCATTTGATCTTTTTCTCCAAGAGCAAGATAAAATGTCCCAGATGTGCCCAATTCTCAAATGCATTGTTTGTATCTCTTGTAAGAACAAGTCTCCAGGCACCTGAGCAAAGATAACCCACGTTACATGGATACCTCACAGACTGGCAGCAAAGTGCTGTCATCTTACCAACCAATATTAAAAGCAGGCTACTGCATGAGGCTGCCAGAGAGGCTTAGGCAGTGCTGTTACAGCTCACATTTCGCACTTGGTTTGCTACAAGAAGCAACAAAAAATAGTATTTTTAGCTCACCAATAACAATAGGAAAAGAGCAAGTGCTTTCCATAAAGAAAGATTCTCACCTGACACCAGGAGCCCCCTGGAATCTTGGATACAATCAAGCTCTATGAAATACACTGCTGATATACCTTGCAGATAAGACAGAATTTTACACCAATCTCAGTTTCCCATCTTAATATATTCTCTTTGCTGTGACAGGTAATTATGCAGAGCAGGACAGCCCTCTGAATCGCTGTCTTGTAAAACAAACATCGCTTTAATTAACATAACCAGTACAACAAAACATTTTCTAAATTTGCACTCAAGAGAAAAGATTCCCTTCACTAAGACAGCAGCTTGAGGGCATTGAGAGGATTTTTTGGACTTGGGGGACAGGGACAGAGCAACATTACTTGTTTGTTTTCAGTTTTGTGCAGCTCCTCATCTGATTCACCGGCTATTGAGAACTGACAGAAATGCCACCTATCTTATCTAAACAGTTCTTATCTGACCTTTTTTGGCTTCTCTTGAGACAGACAGCAGGACTCTGGTACTGCTAAAGGAAAAAGTACTGCCTGGTATCTCTAAAAACACAGATTTTCAGAAAGAAAAGAACAGTCGAATGCATCAAACAAGAACACTTTATTCCTTCAATAATGCTTACGTATTTTCACTATTTCAAAGTCTCCAAATAAAGCTTAGAAATTAAACACGTTAATGCTACATTCAAATATTTCTCTCTTCTAACCTAAGCCAGGAAAAAAAAGAAAACCAAATCAGGAAAAGAAATCCTTATTTTTACTACAAAAAGTCTCAGTTTTCCACATGAGAAGCCACATTCTCAACAAATCGATGCCAGAAGAGTCAACATTATTGAAGAGGGTTAAAGTGAGCTGTCAAATTACCTTCCATCCTCTGAGGATGTGCACTACACTACCAGCATGTTTCCAGCTCTCACATTCAGAGTAGGAGAGCCAGGACTAAAACATCTGCTGGGCCTAACAAGGTCCATGTCACATCTCTGTGATAACACATTGCTCATGTCTATCACGTAACACAGGCAGAACATATTCTCCTGGTTGTAGCCCCTTAGATTCCTCGGTCTAAGCAAGAAATTGGCAGCCTGCCAGGCTTCCTATGGACCATTCTGGGGTGGGACCACCAGGTAAATCTCCCCGAGTCAGGTCATGATATCCTAAAGAGAGACACTGCCCTGCTTCCCCATGGATAAATGGGATGATGAGCAGTGCAGCAGGAGCAGGAAGCTCTGCTAAGTTTCCACCACTGCCATGCATTTTCTCTTCACTAAACATCGATTTACTTGCAGGAAGAAAGGCTCCCCTAATAGAACCTGTTCTTTTTATTGCAACCAAGAGGGAAATGGCGAAAAAATAGCTTGAAACTATACCAGTTTCAAGCTATTATTAACTAGCAGGCATACACTGACAGTAGGAGAGATGCGGTGGCAAGAGGACTTTCAATAGCCAAAGAGCCCTTTCATCATCTGACCAGCTTCATCTATTGTATTCAAATAAATGTTAAAATACAGAGAAATCACACATATCTAGAGCCTTTACAAGGAGTATCCAGTTGCAGATTTCTTTCTGCACATGACTAAATTTAATGCATCCTTGCCGTATACAAAAAAAAAAAAAAAAAAAAAGCCTTGTGAAATGAGAGGTGCTAACATTTTCTAACAAATGCGATGACATTACAGAACAGGATCCTTTTTGTTACTCATGAAAACAACATGCACTTGGTGCAATTGATTTCACACATAAACGGCAACAGTTTCAAAGCCCAATATTGCTTTTTTTGGCCAGTTAGTAGAAACCCATTTCTAAAGCTGATAGCAACTCTGACAATTAATTACAAGCTCAAGATCAAGCATGTCAAATCCTTGTGAAATCCCTAGACATCAATCAGAATGACTCCTGAGGGTGTCCTGGGTTGAAGTATATTCTATCACCATCTTCATGAACTGTTGAAACCAGGTGAGGCAGTGCTCCCTGCCTCCTCCACTCTGGCTTATCTTCTGTTAATGGGCCATCAGCACCTTTGCTACACAGCTCACAGATAACCCCCTCCTGGACTACCTCCTGTTAATGGGCCCATCAGGCCTTATCACATGACTCACCATCCCATTGTGGGATGCTCCGCCCAGAGGGAGAAACCAAGCATTCCAGCCTGGATATAAGCTGAGACTCTGAACACCAGAGGGGCGCTTACCCACTGGATTCCCAGAGGACCCGAGCTACCAGACCTTTCTACAGGATCACTGCTTCAGGAAGACCACCTCATCTGGACTGCTTCCATCACTACGCTCAGGTTGTATTCTGACTCTGTCAGTGGTCTTTTGTATTATTGCATCGATTTTATTTTACTTTCTTTCCTTTTTTCTTTTTTCCTATTAAATTGTATCTCTGACTTGGAGCCTCTCATTTGTTTTGCCTTCAAACTACTACAGAGGGCCTCCATAGAGTTCAGAGCAAGTATTCCCTCTTTTTGCAGATCATCTTTCAGTGCCTCTGAGCTGCACAGATTATCAGCAGGAATATTTTATGGAATAAGATCAAGGTAAATAGGACCAGGAGGTGTACAGTTTCCTGAGTTTAGGTACAACAGACTTGCCACAGGTAAATAACTGCTCACTTAGGCACTTATACATATTACAGCCTGGTGAGGGGTGGGGAAACACTCACAAAGGAGACTAAAACACACTGCAGGGCAAACTGCAATTCCACCAATCCACACCTGCAAAACTCATTTACCACAACCGTGCTCAGTACTCCATAAAGACTCCTAATGAATTTATGCAGCACCAGTACAAGTTGACAAATACATGAAAAACATTTTAAAAAAAATAACTATAATGTCATGATGTTCCTCATGCTGATCTGAGTCAGGGTAAGAGCTGAAGGGCATTTCCTTGTGAGCTGAGAGGCCCACAGAAATAACCCAGCCATGATTGTCCCCAAGGACAACAAATGGGGCAGACCCCACACTTCCAACAGGCTGAGCTAATCAACAGATCTGCACATCTACTGCAGAATCTGCATAAGAAATCGATTGAAGCCATGTGTCGTTATGGATTCATTTTGCCAAAAAATTAACTGTGACGGGTTGGCACGGTAATGACTTGAACTTTTCCACAATACCATGAAGTACTGATGCTTCTGGAACAACAAAGTAGATTCTGATGTACCATTTAGCCTTCCTAGAAAGAAACCACGCCAACAAGATAAGGTAATCTTGAAATTGCCATCTCCAAGCTTCCTAAAACTGGAGAGAAGGTTTGAAATCTATTCGGACTCTGATTAAACTCAGCAATCAACACGGTAAAAAATATATTAAATAGAGCTTTTAAATAGACAAACTGCAACAGTATTTACTTATTTTCTTCTGTTTCTCCTCCCTGGAATCAAGTACTCAGGAAAACTTCTTACTTCTACAACAGCATATTGACTTTTTGACACTATGATCATTAAAGTCAACGTGGAAAATACATGCCCAAATAGAAAATCTAGATGCTGAAAGGAATATCAACCAAGTCAAATCCAACTTTTAAAAACAGAATCCTCAAGAAATGAGTCACCCACCCCCAAAACAAATGCAGCAGGAGAGGCAACTTATTCATCTCACAGAGATCATTCTCCTATCTCTCCATGCTCTGCTCCAAAGTGTGTTCAAATCAAAGGTTCTCATTTTTTTTCCTCTTCCCCTCAAATGTATTTAATTAGGTTTTTTTTTTTCTTTGAAGTCAAGGAAAAGAGGCCTATTTATTTCAAGGAATATTTAGCCTGGCTTTTTCCTTCCAGTGTTCTACCTCACTGCATCTTCAAACCCATTGTTCCATAGGGACAGGGAGGCATCCAAATAAAGATTAATAAAAAGGCAATTACTGTGGTATTATTAATTGAAGGAACAGGATCACTTTTTCCAGTGTCAATGAACTTCAATACACTAATAAAATTAACAAATATCAAAGTGGTTTGGGTCTGAAATAGAAACATTTCCATTAAATCTGAGTAGCTTTTCCAAATACTGGGCAAATAGTTTGATACACTTTGAAATACTAAAATATCTCCAGTGCTCCAAGATGAAGCTGAGCAAATTTCACTGTATGAAATGAGAGTAGACATTGTTTGCACCTTCTAAGCATGCATTATATTTTCATCTTGGTGCTTAAAACAAGGCCACTGCAAGGAGAATTTCCACTATCCCAGCTGTCAGTAACTGGTTTTGTGACTTACCTGCTGGGGAATTACTCACTTCCCATTGCAAATCTGAAATCACTGTTCATTTGGACAGACTGCTCCTGACTGCACCCTGATGATGTGTCCTCAGTCCAGCTCATGGCACTGGCAAGATAAATGTGTAGAATGAGATTAGGGGCAAAACACTAACAAATTTTGCTTAGATCAATGAGATGCACTCACACCCTGTCAGTACTACCTGACATCTTCCTGACAATATTATGAGGCAATTAATGTCTGTATGTCTTGGCTGATGGAGGTGAATTATGGTAAGTTCTAGGAGGCAACTGTCTAAAGCAGGGGAAGCTGATTAATTACCCAGCAATAATTCATTATTGAGACATTTAGGTTGACTTGTGCACCACAAAGTCAGAGAGAGCAGGAAACAATCAAACCTATGAATACTATTCAGACTAAACTCTTTGCAGCTATAGCCATAGAGGCACATATACATAGAAAATAACACCATCTCAGAGAAATAAGGTGCTTGGAAGCAAATCCTCAAACCAAGTGGGCAGTCTCCATCCCATACAACGGATGTATCAGCACATGCAGCAGGAGCGCCTGTGCTGGAATTCTCACTATTTCTCAGGTCTGCCTGTTTCCTGTATCAAATAATGATCACACACCCAGGGGCACAAATGAGGAGCCAGTCTGCAAAGCCTTGGGCTTTGATCTCACACTGCTACACTGAAGCAAATGGACAGGAAAATAGAAGAAGCCTGTAAACACCTCTGCTGATAAAGATCTGTATGTTAATACCATTAACATTGACTACATCGAATTTAAAGCTGATATCTGCCTGCATATCACATACAAGTCTCTTTTCAGGTGTACAAAAAATGTGTCTATTTCACAGCATTTCTTCCTTTACTTCTCCACCTGGATCATACAGAAAATACATTTCTTGGCCACCAGCAAATCATTACCCCTCATGGGGACTGTTCCCTAAAGAGTTTAAGTACCAGAACAATGGACTACTGCACAGCACCAAATTTCAATTGTGACTTAACTATTCCACAAAGGGGATTTACTGTAGTGACACCTCTCAGGAATACACCATTATTTTAAATTTCACTGATATTTTCCACTAACAAAACAGCACTTCTACTTTAGCAGTGATTCGAAGATGGAAACTTTCCATAAAGCCTTTTCTTTCCTCTGGGTGTCAGAGTTGTCCTCAAAGTCCTTCTGTGTTAAAAATTAATTGTCTGGTTTGGTCTAACACACCCAATGTATTAGTTAAGGAGTACATGCAGAGTAATATTTCAGAAAGATTACAACCCTCCTCCCCAGAATCTTGGATGGCAATTTTGGGTTACTCTGAACCTCTCTCCAGCTTTGGCTTCTGAACTTTTCATTAGTTTTCCTCTTTTTGTAACCTGCTGTCCAAATACCAGAACAACCACTTGACCATTTCCATAAGCAAACCATCCTCTGCAAAACTCTTCAGTCAGAATCTTATTATTAAAGCAAGTTTTTCCAAACAGTTTCTGCTGCAGAGTCAAAGGGCCCTCTGCTCAGAATCCTTTTCCTTAAAAGGATGGGGATATGGATGATTTCTGTGCCTTGTAAAGGTCCAGTGCCATTCACCTCTGGATACCAAACTGTTCTTACATCTGACTGGGGATGTAGTCACGGAAGATGAGAGGATTTCTCTCTAGCAATGATATCCTGCCCCTTGGCAGATATCAGGCAGTTCAAATCAAATTTCAGGTTTAGCTCACAACACTCAGGATGCTGACAGATGATGGAAGCACTGTCACAGCAGCTCTAGCTTGACTTTCCGCCTACACTACTGCACATTTTAAATCACTTCCAAACAGGATCACTAGAAATGGGCAGCGATCCTTAAATCATCCATGAAAACACAATGGCATCCAACAGGTGTTTGCTTGAGTTATCCCCCTAAGGGAAGGCAGTACTTAAACAGGCATATAGAGGAAAAAAGGAATAATTCTGTTCCTAAGAGCTGCCTCCTTCCCCTGTCTCCTCATTTCACATCAACATCTAAGAGGTCAACATTCAAGAGCTTTTCTTACAGTCTCTTCTTGAACTCCTCAGACTTGTTCTCATCTCAGTATATCCAGGTAACTCCATTTAGAGTTAGTATATCCAGGTAACTCCATTTAGAGTTACTGGAGATTTGTTCATCACGTTTATTATCTTCCAAGCTACTAGGCAAACCAAGTGGGTTATCCTGTCTTAAAAATTCCAGGTCTGCCTGACCAATATATGATAGACATTCAATTTAGGAAATACTGCCAAAAAGAAGACATTTCCCTGATCTTCTGAGTATAGTGGACACCACATAAAAGTACTAGAGCAGAGCCATGAAAACCAGAGCAAGGGGAACAATGCCTGGCCCAGAATTGTCTCTCTCACACAGAAAAAAAAGTCAGAACAATTAGGAGGAAGTCCAAGATTATTTAGATGATAACCATGTGTCCACCAAAACACTGCACTGGGGAAATGGATGGAGTCTAGAGAATTAGAGCAGCTGCCAACATGAGACTTAAGTTTGTAAACACACTTTTCATTGTAACTCTCCACAAAAAACCTTGGGACCTTTCACTACTCTCCCCAGAGGTTTTGGCCTTGTTATTAGTTTGCTTGGTGCCAGTTTGAGTGCCACTGAACCCACCTTATAATTTATCTTCAGAATATTTAATTAGATGAATTTTGTGCTCTATTAACATGCTTGGGTTTAACTTTTTGCCTTATTTAACATTATAAAGTAGATAAAGGATAGGGCCTATAATTGTTTACATCGCATTAGGCACAATTTCTGCATTCTGTGAATGCTTCCTCATTAGTTTTTCTCTGCTTGCTTAATTTATCCACTCCAAAAGACTGAATTCATTAACTACAATTACCATGGTTATTGTCTTTGGAATATTTTTATGTACTTATAATTAACGTATTTTAAACATACAGTCAAAGGTCATACATTTGAAATCATGTGTAGCCTTCCGTACTGATATCAAGATTTAGTTCAAGAATATGATTGATAATTTAAATATTTTCCTTTCTCAAGTCATGGAGCATAATAGAATAATTATCAAAAAAAATACTGCCATATCATCCTATCATCATGCCTATTCTATTATTCCTGTGGATTATTTGAGTAATCCATAATAATAAAAGTTCTAACGAACAATAATTAAGAGAAAAGATACAGGATAGTTCCTCCCAGTTTTGATACCATGAGCCCTGTAAGGTTAACTCCGAAGGCCTCCAACGGGCGTTCAGAATAATTCATTTTGTGTATGATATTCCTTATTTATAGCCAAAGCAGGGAATATACTTCAGCTTCTAAACATTTACAATCTCTAATCCATTTTTTTTTCAACATGAGTAATTTACATATCCAAGTCCAAACTGAATGAAAACTACGTTTTGATTTACTAAAATCTCATTATTCTTCTAATTGCAATAGGCACGAGATTGTACAGTAGCAAATCCCTCCAATTTCCACTAACTTCACTGAATACCACACCTTAACTTTATACAGGATAAAGATATTTAAGGAATTCTATATTGTTTGACAGTTCTAAGATACAGTTTTGCTTTTGCAAACTGTATTCCAACTGCTGTTTTCAACATCACCTCATGCTACACAAAAATCACAATGCAACCTTTTCATTTCCACTGGATACATGCAATATTATTATTAGTTACTAAAATTAATTGTGGGACACTGTCATGATCTTTAGAAAGGTTAAAAAATCCTTCGTTGCCCTTTAACTGAAGTCGTTTCAAGTGCAAAAACGCCAGAATCAAAGCACAGCAATAGAGAAAAGGAGAGGAAACAGAACTAATCTTATTAAGGAATGAAAAATAGATCCTTTACCATAATGAGAATGGTTCCTACAAATGGTGTTTATTGTGTGCTTAACAAAATAAATATTAATAGAACTTAGCAAAGTAATGCCTTAGATCCAAGCTTATAGCATCATATCCTTTCAATAGTTATGCTTGTTGGTTTTGTCCTTTTCTTCATTCCTGTCATTGATTATCCTTTGACCTAGTCCTCCCTCCACCTCTGACCATCATTCATCACACATGGTCTTATACTGCAAATCATCTACCCAAAAGAGAAACCAGTGCATTCTTCAGCCAGTGATCAAATTCCAAGTACTCAATGAAACAAGTCTAAAATACAAAAGATTTTTCAGTTCATTTTATAACTTGCCTGCTGTCATTACCCCAGCATCCCAGAATTAACATTTTTCATTCCCACTTCTAGATTATTTATTTCCTAATGCCTTCCATTGCTCTCTTAAGACATGTTTTAGATCTGGTTATCCCACAGTTATTCCAAGTATTTTAGCTAGGCACGACATTGAGACTGAGGTTTACCTAAGTCATTAACTGAAAGCCAGGAGAAAAAAACAAAACCAAACAAAATAAAGACCAAAACCAAAAACCAAAAAACCCAACCAAACAAACAAAAAAACCCCCAAAATCAAGACAGCTTTTTTCTGTAACCAACAGCAAAGAAAGAAAAGCGTGTTTGCTTTCCTCACTCCCATCTTTACAGTCTCTCTGGTCTTAGCATCAAAATCAAGTTGTTCCTTTTGCTCTTCCCTTGCTATTTCTTCCCCCACCAAAAATCAAAACCTGATGTCATCTAGATCAACTTCGCAATGAGAACCACAGTGCTGGGAGAATGGCTACCTGAGCACAGAAACACAGAGCTCAAAGCCTTAAACCTGGGCTAATCCTTCAGGAGAACGGGTCCATTCTCTCAGAGGAAAAATGGCAACCTGAACTGCATTAAAAAATGCAGGTTTTTGATCCCTCTTCAAGTGCACAGCACACAATATTTTGCTCTGCACATAGCTGTTTAAGCAGTCCATCATCAAGGCTTTCTAGCCTTTACTAGAAAGTGTCATTAACACGGGGGTTGGGACATTAAATGTCAGCTTTTACCATTAACTCATTTTAAAGGCATGTTCTCTTTCCATTTAAATCTGCACTGCACCTTCAGTTTGATTTTGGCAAGCAAGACAGAGTCACAAGACAAGAAAGATCAACCCAAAACTTCCAAAAGTGAATGTGACCTCTGAAGATTGCATCCTGTTTTACCAGCTGCTTCATCAACATCTGTGCACCTTGGAGTAGCCTGAGACATAGCAAAGGACACACTTACTGCTAATTTTGATTCTTTTATAGTAAAAATTCTTTAAGAGATTTCAGGGAAGAAAAGAGCAAGTACCAAACAGTCTATAAAGGTTTCACTGGTATTATGATACAGCACATTAATAGCTTTAATGTGAAGAAAAAAAAATTACATGTGGGCTAATAAAAAGCCTTCTTTTAATTCCCTCTGTAACACCTCTCCACGACTTGACCATCTGTACATTGATATATGAGTAAAAACACTCGAATGTGTGGTGCCAAGGGACTTGTAGATTCACAGAAGCTGACTACAACAGCACCACGTTGAGAACACCCCCTGCACAACCTTCAGCTCTGCACAAGAAGCCAAAATTAGCACTTCCCCCCTCAGCTGCTTCAGAGTCGTGCTGACTTCACCAGCCAAAGAGTAATTTCATAAAACATCTGTCTGACCTAAAACAAAACTTGCAAAGAAACAAGGATAGGTTGAAGGTAAGGCAACTTGGGAAGATCTTTCCTCTGTAAAGATGCTACTGCACATCCACTCAGCTCAAAATACACCAACTCTTTAGGCATTTTTCTTTCACTCCTCAGTATTTTACTTGAATAAGCTACATATACTCTTATGAAAATGGTGCAAAGATTATAGATGTGTACAGGATATATATACAACATTGTTTCTAGTACAAAATTCATAGCTTCAGATTTTTTCTAAATTCAAATTCATGGCTTAGAAATTTGCTTTGTAGGGAAACCGTATCACATTCTTCTAGAAATCAAATTTCCTTGGGAAATAAAAGGAGAAAGAACTTGAAAAACTATTTAAGAATATCTTAAGTTGCTCTAAATCAGGAACTATAGTAATTTTTTTGGTCTTGACTCACAGCAAAATGATTTTAACTAGGAAAACAGTCTCTGCAAACTTGAACTGAGCGTTTCACCAATGCAAGTAATGAGAGATGGTTGCTGTGAAGTGAATATTTCACCTCGGGATGTGTTTTGCAATCCAGCAAACCATAAGCTGTCAGGAGCATCTCATCTCAGTGACTTCCCTGAATAGTCCTCACAGGATTTCTGACTCAGTCAGAATATGGTAAGGAGTATGGCCAAGCAGAGAAACCTCTTGATAACGTTTGTTTTTAAAGGAGGGGCAGAGTGGCATTTTTACATCTTTGCACAATAGTCCTATTTTTGCTGGGCCCAAGTTACCCTACATTGCACAGAATTTCTGATGTTAGGGTTGAAATTAGAACGGCAAATCCTAAACACCAAGGATGCAGTGTGTCCTTAAAGAGAAACATCAAAAGCTAGTACACTTTGTGCCAAGTTAAAGGTTTTGAGTACAAAGATGTAACAACAGAAAAGTTCATGCATGCTTATATGAAAAAATATGAAGTGTATCTGCAACCTAGGGCTTGGAAATTATTCATTAAAATAAGAAGGCCCAAGCCCTTAGATACTGTTTTGACTTTCTTCTTATTTTGATCTTAATGTGAAACAATTTACAACATCAAAATGTTGTTATATTTCAGAAGTTTTGTTTTAATTGTAATGCCGAATTATATAATAATTATAATTTGCTTTTCAAATCATCTTTGAGAAGAAAGGAATAATAAAATTATCCTAGTAAAACCACTAGGGGATTATTGTTGCACTGGAATATCAAAGAACTTCGGATGCATTGAAGATTTATTGTCGCACAAAACATCGAAGTGTTAATGATCTTAATCTGAAACTGGGTGTTCTTCCTTTGATTAGGCACTATACATCAGTATGACAGTCTTAATACTTTCTGGTTAGACTGATAAATGCAACAGATTTTGTTACGTTACTCAGTATGCCTGCAAGTTAATATAGAAATAAAACTATTTCCTTATAAATTTTAGATTATGCAGAGGTAAGCACAGTACAGCTGTTGCCTTATTTTGCAGTGCACACTGTATTATGAAATGGATTAAGCAACTTCCCACCCCCCAAACAGGAAAAATTATGGGAGTTTTTCCTCTGAGCTGATGTTCCTCCTAACAAATGCTTCAGTTCAAACTGATCAAGGCATTTAACATTTGAATGAGCTTACTAATTTAAGCAACAGTACTATGCTTACAGCCAGGAGCATACACACCTCACCTAACTGACTGAGCAAGGGGGACCTGCAAGTCCACAATTATTCTGGAATTTTCACTCTGTGGCTTACGAGTACCTCCATCTCATGTTTATTAGCAAGACTCAAACACAGCAAGAACAATCACATATTTCCTAAGATAATGAGCCCTTGTTAATTCTTCATTTATCCTTACTAAGAAAACCTAAGAAACCAAGCTTTATATTGCAAATGGATAACAGAAAAGAGCAAAAATTTTTCCTAAGAGTCATATGGGAATAAAATAACTACATCCATTTCAAATTATTTCATGCATACCAAACCTTGCAAAGCAGGCATGCAAACATTCATGCCTAGGCACAAAGTATTTCTGCTGAGAAATGCAATCTTTCACTTGCACATCGCTGTAAGTTAATATAAATCTTTCAAAAGATTCCTCAGTATTTTTCATTTTTCAAACCCGAATTTAAATAACATCCATCAAGAATTCACATAAGCAGAACAAGCACAGCAACAACAAATGAAAAAACGACTCTCTGAAGCAGACAGTTTAATGCCCAGCACGCAAGACAACACAAACAAAACTAAAAGCAATGGCTCAAAATAGGCACTGTTTTTTCTCTTTTCATCAAAAGCTGATTATAACCCCTCTAAGAAACCAGCATGATCTCCACAGGCTTCACTGTCCTATATGAGGAAGATACAGTGGCATTTATTTGTTGGATTCACACAGTGGGTGTGTGACCCGCTCGAGCAGGGTGTGGAGGGCAGAGCTGGGCACACATACAGCTCCTGCCCAAGGTGCACAACAAACAAACACTGCTGCTGTTGCAGGACCACCTTCCCTACACAATTTTTCCTATAGGTGATCTCATGCCGTGCAATTTGTAACAAGAAACTGAGAGAATCCAGGAATCAGGTGGCTCCAGAGAATGCTCGCTGATTTACAAGGTTAATTTCCCACAGCGGCATCCAGACAGGTTAGTGAACTATGAAGCATTTTCCTTTCAGTAATGGAATGGAATAACATGCTGACAGAACAGACTGAAAATACTTAATTTCTCCCTCTTACATAAGAATATTTAATGTGACTTCTAAATGACCCAGCTGAGAGAGGCATTCTTTCCTTAGATAAAATACATGACAGAGAAGAAAAAAAATATCTTTTGAAACAACTCTCCCTAAATTATATGGGCTTTGCAGGATATTCCATGACCAGAATGAAATCTAAGTAAACAAAGGAGGATGCCAAATTTCAGATTCCTAAGGTTCATGAAGTTGAATTCTACAGCTCATGATGACCACAGTGGTTTCAGAGAGAGGATGACAACGTTTGATGTTGGCCAAGAGTCCACAGGAGATGATGATGCTACTGAGTGATGAACAACACACACCTCTGAGTTTCCCTGTCATTCTGAACAGAATTCCTGACTGTACAATCATGCAGCAGAAAGACAGCCAGGAACCAAAGAAAATTCCCAAACAACCCCACAGAGAAGCCCCCCACCAGCTCTGCACTGCTTTCATCAAGAGGTATCAGACCACAGCTTTTTTAATGACATGCTCTTCACAACAGTACTCCATACATGAAATTTCATGTGAATAGCTGCACTGAACATGCTGGAATTACAGAAGAAATTTCCAGCTGCAGTAGAAAATTAGACATTTGATGGAACTGAGCAACTGAAAGTGTTTGTTATAAATATCTACAAGTATTTTTATAAGAGTCCAGCATCACTCTATCCTGCATCTAAGCAAACAAATATTTAGCATAACCTGCTCAACTCTGCAGCATAACACTAATGACAAGATTTCTTTTAAAGGTAATTTGTATTATTATCACTCTGATAATAACACATTACTGTCATTAACTGCAACTCATGAAAAATAAAAATACACTGCTTAACATGAATATTGCTTTCTGTTGGTTTAAAGGAGGAGGCTGACTGTCATTCTGCTCCAAGAGAAGCATACAAGGCTTGGCATGAAAACCCCTTTGGTTTATATTTTCGAGAAATCACCATTTCCCCCTGGCCTTGGTCAGAACTTCTTTTAGATTCCCTAAATGCCACCAAAAGCAGGAGACATTGGCTCTACAGTTGGCCTGTTCAGGAAGGTATGAGGGATTTTCCAGATAACACATTCAAATAGTCTCTGGTGAGTACACTAGGATTTATGACAACAATTAATACAAACTGAATCAAAAAGGAAGATAAAATGTTTTAAGTTTAGATATTATTGCAAATTCTGGTTTTTAAGATCAGAATTTTTCCAAGAATGCTCAGTCATTCTCCTGCAGCAACAGTCTTTTGAGCTGTCAGTGTGAATTGTCCACGGTTCATCCTGAAATTAAAGAAAATCCCTGGCAGCAAAAGTGAAGAGTCAGCCAAAACCTATCCATTTCACTCACTGCCAACTTGCTCTCAATCTCTCCATTACTCTCTGGAAGCTCCTCTACCAACTTTCCTTTCTTTTCCTATGTTAAGGGACAGAGGGATGGCTCTTCATACTTTTGGAGCATCTTCAGAGAAAATTTTAATAGAAGTACCCGTGTTTTATTATTTCCTCAATCTCATATTACATAAAACTATCTAAAACAGCCTCTCCTTTGGAATAAATTTGATGCCACCACTGATACGCCCATTGCACTTTACTACTATGTGAATAGGACCGAATGTTAAGTGATCTTGTTTTATTGTTCTAATATAATACCGAGAAGAAAGAAAAGTCAGTTAAAAAGCTTATTGCTGAAAAATGAATTTCTTATGAATTCTCTCTAAGTGAATAGAGAGACAGATTGCAGCTTCCTTATGAAGGAGGTTACTGGGGAACTGGCTTCTCTAATTCACACTCTCAAATAAATCCATTCTGACAAATACTTTAAAACACATGTGAAAACCTTCTTTTAGTGTTAAAAGAAATAAAAAATACATTAGGAGAAAGGAAATTTCCCTACATGAAGACTCCACACAGTACTTCAAGAGACACTTCAAGTGCAGCCATATGCCTATGAAAACTGGATTTACACAATCTCCTGTCACTAGAATTCGTTTATTGACAGCACAAAGTACCCAGTAACTGCAGGGTCATCTTGCACTAGCATGCAGCTTCCCTCCCGCCTACAGAAAAGGTGTTTGTTTGCTGCTATTTCAGGAGTCCTGTTCACCCTGACCTACAGCGCCCTGTTTTTTATGGTAGATACAAAGCATACTGGAAGATGGAGGAAATCGAGTCCCCTCTACCAACAAGTAGACTAAAACCAAGCTTAACTCTGCCAGCTTTTCTGTTGGTAATTACACCAGGTTACAAAATTGCTGTTACAAAAAACATGATCAAACTTCAAGGAACCACACCAAAGATCTGAGGGATTCTAAAGTAAAGTTAAACAAATGTTTTCAGCCCACTACACAGACACTCATTTCTAATACAGTAAAAATACAGGACTGATGTGAATATTTTAAGAAATCATGGACTAAGCCAGCCTGAACTCTAATACAGGTAGAATCACCATTTTTTTCAGGACAATAAAGCTTGGAACTTGCATACACAACAAAATCCTTCTCCGCACGATTTACTGGCAGAAATCATCCACAAAGTTGGCCAAAAGAAAATTTTGAACCCTTTCACCTTACATATGCAGTACAAAACATTACCTGCTGCACTACAGAGAAGCAAGTCTTTTAAGAGAGTCACCTGTACCATGCAAAGTCACAGTAAAATATGACACATTTTTTCCAACTCAGTATTTATGCAGAGGGCAGAGTGTACAGGGAAGGGGAGAAAAGAATCATTATTTAATTGCAAAGCATTGCTAGAAGAAAAGCAGGTTAAGGCAGCAAAAAAGCCAAATGCCAGTAACTTTAGCTGAACAATAGTAACTAGAGACAATTGCCACAACAATTCCACATGGCTAGAATTAAGATTTGTGACAGCTCAGAGCTAAAGGAGGCACAACTTATGACTAGTTTCTTGCTATGATTAGAACAACTGCAAAAACAGAACCAGAGACACAGATTCTTGTAATGAAGACACTGAGAAACTACACTGATAATAAATCAGAGTTCCTCCCTGCAGTTATCAAATGGGATATCACTTCAGAAGCCTGATAACCTACACAACACAGTCTGGCTGCCAGGCTCACAAGAGATGATGCGAGCTTTGGGCTAGAAAATAAATATCCATTACCATGACCTTTCTACTGCACGTTACTAAGACTTGCTCCTATCTGGAATCCAAATATCTTCCAGATAAGTAACTTGCACTTTCATTGTAAGGTCCACAACTACCTGGAAAACCATTTACTGCATCTCTAGCGTAAATGTTATCTTTCTCACAACTGAAAGTTAATTACAAATTATGGATTCAGCCCAGAATGATTCACATTTCCCCTGGGGGTTAAGGAACAGAACCAGATCATTGCACACAATCACAGCCATAATGCAAAATAAATCTGTAAGTCTCTTAAACAATTGTTGCTTAAAACTCTTTAAATGAGTCTGTTCTGTGGCTCAGAAATTAAGAGGAAAATGACAAATGCAATCACTTGCAGTGCATCCGAGCCCTGAATGACCTCATGACACAAGTCAAGCCTGTCTAGGCCCAACACCATCTTCCGAGAACATTTCATTAAAGCTGAAAGAACACTTATTTCTACCTACAAGAACCCTAAAGAAATCATTTCAGGAAAAAAGCTGTCATTAGTACCAGAACATGTCTCAAATACCTGCTATGTCATTTAGAAACTGCATTGCACCATGACAGCAACTTATTTCTAGAACACTCTTTTTGACAGATACAATGCTATTGCACTAAAAATAACGTGGGTCAAACAATGAGGAAAGGAGGATATTCTAACACAGACATGGCTTACTGCATTTGTACAATGTTTCAGCAACATCTAGAAAGAAAAAAAACCTTGTTTTAAGGCCTGACTGCAAGTTAAAAGTTTTGCATTCTGGTTGGGTCACAGGGTACGAGTAACTCACCCACCATCACAGGCCTGGTGACAGAAGGGCTTTCCTGGTGGCAGAAGGGCTTCCCTGGCGCAGCTGATCCTCCAGAGCCTCCTGAGGCCTCCCCCTGCCCTCAGGCACGAGGCTGCTCTGCCCAGGGCCGTGCCCAGCACTGCACACTGACCCCAAACACACCAGGAGCCCACTGGGGCCACAGCAACCGCCTGGCACCCCCAACACTCCATGGACAGCAGCCCATTATGACCACAGCAACAGCCTGGCACCCAAACATTCCCACCACTGCTGTCTCCTGGGAAACAGATGCAGAACCCAGGAATATGATTACCCCTATTAGCAGTACCACGACACAGGCTACCATTGCTACCAGTGATAAAAATTCAACCAAAATCCCATCCATTTCATTCTGCTGCCAACCCTCTCTGATTTAGCTAAGAGAATCATCTACATTTCCTCCAAAGATCTGATCTACTTCATAAACCATTTATTTCCAATTTCAATCCAAACAACTTGCATATAAATATTTTACCATTTCCCTAAATAATATCCACATTTACCTGGAAACCATTTACTGCATCTCTACTATAAATATTACGTTATTCAACTTCATTACAAATTTATCTCAAATTTAGAGTCCAATTTAGGTCAAGGTTTTCAGCCTTCCTAAAGTACAGTTCCATTTTTAACCTGTATTTCCATCTTCTATCAATACATAGTAAAAGCAAGTACACAATGCATTCAGTTCCCCTTAATTTTTTAAGCCAAAACTAAAAATAAGAACAAACCCAAACTTCAACCTGGTCACTGTCACAGATATGCTCTCAGACATACTTTCTCCATTTTTGGACCATTACCTCACTCTTCCTGATACTCTTCATATTGTTTTCAAAATCTTTGCACAGTGATTTGACCATTTAACTGAGACTTCAGCAGCACAGGAACCAGCTTTAGGCAACCCCTGGACAAAGAAGGTAATACTCATAAGCCTATTAAACCCGCCCATTTTTCCTAGAGTTCAAAAGCTCAGACTGTGGGGGGTTCTGCAACAAACGCAACCTGCACGCCCAGAACCTGACGGGCACGTTCAGTTCGAGTCGCCTGTGAGGACACCCACGGCCCTTTCTCCTTCATGAGGGAAGCACCGCACTAGAGGAGTAGAGGAGCGCCCCTCTCCATGACGCCCTTCCCGCCAGCGAACACCGCACGCCCTCATGCGACATCACACGGCTCGCCCCACCAGTCAGCACCCAGAAACACGGAAGCAGAGGATTGCTTTCTTCCAAAGTGATTTCTCATTTCCCGGGCTAGGAGACACACTTGTGCTGCTGTGGTAGCTTCTCTGCTTCTGCAGAGCACAGACAGCACACGCGGCTGCCGCGCCAAGCCACAAGAAAGAGCCGGCAAGAGCACTAGATCTGACGAAAAAGAGATTTCTCGCTTCCCGGGCTAGGAGATGCACTTGCGCTGCTGCAGGAGCTTCTCTGGTTGCAATATAAAGGAGAAAAGAACCTACACAGAAAAATGCAGTGTTTGATTTCATAATGTATGTCCTGAAGTCTCCACTGTGATCCAATCCCAAAACATTCCTGCAGTGTCAAGTCAACAGCTGGAGAGCAATTGTTTGGGTTTTGGGTTTTTTTATTAGATTTAAGAGGGAAAATTTAAGGGAGATGCTCGATAAGCTTCTAAGACTCCAAACCACCCAAAGAAGGTAATAAGAACACGGCAAAAAACTGTCTGTTTTTCACTAAACAGGATTAAACTACTATGGGAGACTTTTTTAGGCAAGTCACTATTAGGCAGAGCGGCAGTACCATAAATTAACAGCCCTGTTGTTCAATTCACTTTTGGAAGAAATTCCAGTTCTGAGCTAATTGAGTCAGTTGGAAGTCATCAAAAACTGTGGATTGCTGCAGAGGAGAAGAGTTTTTCCTACCCCTTACCTAGTACCAAGGAAAGTAAGGTCTCCCCAACAAGATATTCAGAGATTACTGCTGTGAATTGAGTCTTCTTTGCAAGGAAGGAAGCTGCTGTTAGAGCTCCTAGGGTCATTCTAAAAACCTCAGACAAAAAACTCACAGTCAATTCTAAAGAAGCCACCAGTAGAAATACCAAACTCATTTGAAGCATCATGCAGTGCCTGGGTAAGTAGGAAAGAAAAATGGAGAAAGAGTAAATTATTACCCGTTGAAAACTAGACCAAGCAAGATGCACAAGTTGACCACACCTAAAAAAGGCACTGCTTCTAAATGGGGACAGATCTTAAAACAATAATCCTGAGTTTATGCACCTGAGAATTCCAAGATTTGAAGAACCGACTAAAGAAAACCAAACAAACAGCAATAACAACAAAAAGAAACAAGGATTAAAAACTTGCCTGTCAATAGAAATACCTGTTTTATAGGAGTTTTTAGGTTTGGTTTCAAAGATTTGACTTACTCCCAAATGAAGAGTCCACAGCAGCCTTCATCCAGAAAGAATCTCCAGGACTAGCCTTGCAAACATTTAACCAGAAGCAGGCTTCTGAAAGCCCAGCTACAGTAGCTCAAAACAGCAGCTAATTCACTCTAACCATTACCTTTTCCATCTTCCTGTACACAGATACAACATAAAGGCACAGCCTAAAGCCTTTTACTGCATCTTCCCCTTGCCAAAAGTTTCGGCTGCCCCAGCTTAGGACAAATTGAGAAAGAGACAAGAGAAAGCAGCTAAATCCTAAGGAAAGTGCACAGCCCTTCCCTGCTCTTAAACTCAGGCTCTTGATTGGCTTTAGCTGTAGACAAAGTCAAAATATGCCTTAAGTGCCTTAAGCAAAGAAGAGACTCTATTGGTTGACAGAAAAGCCCTCAAGTCCAGTTCAAAGTTCAGTAGCATTGCCTTTTAGAAAGTTAACTAATTCCTAGACATAATATAAACATAACAGAGCATTGCTAACATTGCTAGACACAATAGGTAGGCTGTAGGCCTAGGCCTCCTGTAAGAAATAACCCCATTGTCACACAACTGTCTTACACCAGGATAGGTGCAAAAAGACAGGAATTCACTTTCCTATTTATCTTCCAGATTATGTCTGTCCTGATTAACTGTTAGAAACATATAGAAAGAGGTGCAAGTACAAAACCTAGAATATTAGATGTATTTATACAGACTTCCACTGTCATTTCCAGAAACACCTTCTCTCAAGAACTTCACTCTCTTTTCCAATTTCTAGAATAAAAGAGACAGTATTCCTAGGACACTAATTAATTTTCAGCTGAATCTGATTAGTGCAGCTGCTGGACTGCAGAGCCTTGTCTTGCACAAGTTACAACTGAAAGCACAAAATACTGGATGGGAGAATAAAATGCCTCCTTTGGTTTTTCCTCCATTCAAAGGTATGGATGTGTCACCCAGAACACTTTGCCACTAGCTCACCTCTACTAACGTCTTGATACAGATCTACAACAATTTCTGCAGGCCAATGATACGTGAGCTAATTTATAAATAATGAATCAAATTAAAATACATTCAGGTAATAAACGTGCACATTTACATAGAAAACATTTGCTGAAAAACACTAAACACTAGCAACAAAATTGTATTTTCTCATTTTTTGACAGTATCTGGATCAAAGAAAATACACACCATGACTAAGCTCTTGAGTTTGAAGGCTAAAATGGATTTGACAGTAAGGGCCCATGACACCTGGCACTTGTTTAGTCTTGAAATCTCTAACCAGATGCAATCTCTGTTGGCTAACTTCTTCACTATTAGAAATTAGCAGAACTCCTGCACTGCCACAGTGACTGCAACATGTTCATGGTTTGTTGGGACCTAAAATCTCTCCACTTTTTTTTTCCTTCTCATTATATTCATGGCTTTTCCTCCCCAAATCTTCAATTTTTTCCCCCTCATTAGAAGAAAATTCCTTCTGTCCTAAAATCTGGGGGATGTTTTGAATGGTTAGATTCCAAGGGGGGGTGGAAATTTCTCTCCTACCAAAATTCAGAAAATAGTTTTCTGATTCTTTTGCACTGCCCGTAACTTCACTGTTATTGATTAGTCAGAATCCTCACAGCAAAGGTTAATTTAACAAGGATGCAGAGAGCAGAACTGCATTTTCACTGCCTAGACTAGAAAAGAACTGAATTTTCCTGGGTATCACAATTGGATACCGCTGACAGAGGCTGCCTTAAACTGGCTTTATTATCAAAACAGAAAGAGGGAGAATGACAGCAGGAAAACGGGAGAAAAATCAGAACATGCTGAACTCAATGGAAACAGAGAGTGCAGTTAAGATCAGCTCCCTGGCTAGAGGTACTGAGGGACAGATGTCTGTATTTGGCTGATCAGAATGAAAGAAATCAGCATAAGGGGCAAAATGTCTAAAAGTGGAATGGATGTAAGAGCAGAATTCTTTGCATTACAGGCATCCATTGAAGGCTATGAAGGCACTCTTTCTTTCTATCATTACTTCACCTTATAATCTCAGCTGATATAAAGCAAAGTGCTATAATTAAAAATGAATTCATTTATTCTGAACACATTCCTTCCTTCATCTTTGTCTTTAACTTTGCTCTTAAAAGCTTTAACACATTTTTTTCATTTGACATTAAGCTTCCATTTCTTCCCTCCAGAGTTATGGCACTTCCCCATGTGATGCAGAGGTATGTTCAAGTCAGTGCACGTTCTGAGACTGCAAATCACAGAATGCAATGCTCTGAGCAATGCTTTCCCTGAGACTTTGCTCTTGCATGTGCACCAGAAAGCTTCCAGGGGCCATTTTTGCCATTGAATACCAAAAAAGGTTACTACTATGATAGGGGGGAAAAAAAAGTCAATTATTACCCAACAGACAACATCAAATGCACAACACAGCATCACATCATGGAATGATGATCACAACTTGTGTGGGACAACTGTCAAAGCAAAGACTTGACCGAAAAATTCAGTACAGTTCGTACTGAATTTCAAACTTCAAGGAATATTTTGTTCTTTAAAAGACACATTAAAAAGGAAAGAATTCGGTAGCTACAAAGACAAAATTATAGAATTGTCACTGAATAATGACTTTCCTTGGGTATTTTCTTCTAGCTTTTAGATTTTTATCTTTTTTAAGAAATAGATTGAAATAAAATTTAAAACCTCCTCAAATACCGCTGAAATCCAGTACCTAAATATTTAGATATACCTGTGCCGTTCCACATAAAAAGTTGTTCAAATTCACTTGCTACTATAATTGAGTTACATCATGCTTCATCAAATGTTGCAGTCGCTTCAAAAACTTTTTTATTTCATTTTAGAAGCATTGAAACAGAATCCCTGTTGTACAAAAATTTGGGGTTCACTTTCATGCAGAGGATCCAATACGAAGATGGAAAAGTAGAAAATTAGCATATTAAATCAACTACTTTGCAGAGTGATTGCACAATGCACTAGAGGATCAAGTTCCTTTCAACAATTCATTTTCAATTTTGTGACAAATCATGATATACAATTCCTTTTCTATCACGTTTTGATTTCAATCTACCTACATGCACGGAGAAATATTCTTGCTAGGAGTATGTAGGAACAAGGTTTAGATCTTCATATCAGTATAGGAATAATTTGATGCCTGCCTTCACTAGAGGAGAAAATGCCTATGTTTGCGATAGTGATGGCAAACAATGTGCTTTTGTGGAAAATTCTTGCCATCTGGAAAGGTGTTAAATGAACACTTTGTTAGGTTATTGGTTTGTTTTGCTGATAGCCAGAGCACTTCTTTTCTATCTTTGGCATTTATTGTTCTTTGCAAATTGCTTTCCTCAGCCGCTATAGCAATACAATTTAACACTACTTCAAGCATATCCTCACTTGAGACTGGAAAACACTGACAAAGAAATGCATCAATTAATCATCACAAATTTACTCAAAGTCATTAGGATGGAACTTACTCTCCTATATCAGGGTTCAGTTGTCTGCTAGGAATACAGCAAGTAAAATTTAGCACAAACAACTTTAAATGTTTATCTTTTGCTCAATAACCATCTTCAGGCCAGATGACACACTGTAAACATGCTAAGTCGGCCATTGCATTGACTACAAAAAAGAAGAATTAGATACACTTCTACAGATTTGACCTGTATTTGCACACACTAGTCAATGTTTTCTACTGAAAAGAAGAAACTCTAGGGGGAAAAGACCTATTAAGGTAAAATTAATAACTTAGATAAAAACCAAGTTAGGATAGATGGGACACATACCAAAGTTTTTCACATGGGCAGATCTATTACTCAGCACTTCAGACCTGAATGTGAGCTTTGACCCAGCACAGCTTGGAAGAACACCACGCCAAAATTGAGATCTCAAGCCGAAGAACAACCAGATAGATTTTCGTTCTTTATTTTCTGTACAGAGGGCAGAAAGTATGCTGCTTTACCATTTTCCCTCATGGAGAAGCACGGTTATTTAGCTCTTTGCACAGTGATACAACTTCAACAGCCACACCTTACCCAGGCACTTAATTTTAAGGACACCATTTATCTAATTGGAACCAAACAAATATCAGCACATTTCAGCTTCAATGGTTACATAAATCCTTTGTTACAAGCTGAGAGTTTCTGCAATGAAGTGGACAAGCAAGAAAGGAATAATGAATGGAAGTTTACAACTATTCCTCTGCAGATTTAGTCCAACAGAAGTTGCAAGAGCTGGATTTAGTTTTCCACCCCACCCGTCACATTTTTCACTCAATTATGCAAGGAATTCTCACGTCTTGAATCTTAGTGTAATAAATCAGATTTGCAGTTTGATTCCAGTAAGTGGTTTCAAATAGAATAAATTCTATCACAATTAACAGAATTCATGGAATTCGGTGTGTATTCCATCTAAATTTATCTGTCTGTGCATAGGTATTCTCATCTCAAGGGATTCACAAGAACATCAGACTCATGCTTCACATACAATTCTTTGTTTTATTGTTGCACTAAAAACACGTGCCATTTAGAGTTGCAGCTTCTGTACATTCAGGATTTAGAATAGATGATGTTCTCCTTCAATGACAAGTAATCTTTTTCTAGTCCTGTTTCCTACTCTAAAGTGAAAAAGCTCTAAAATACAGTTGGACCAATAAAACCCAATGATACAATACCTACTGCATGTTTCCAGCTGGAGTAGTATATGCAATTATCAGGAGTAAAAATATCTAGAATTCAACTATGTAATATTCTTATATGTATATCAGTATATAAATACAAGGTGTCTTACATATCTCTTTAAAATAAGACTAAAATTGTTGCATGTTCTAAAAAAATACTTCCAGACAGCCAAAATTTAAAAAGTTTTACAATTAAAAATGGGGTTTTATGAAATTATTTTACATCCTTTTTAATTATAGTCTGAAATGGTATAGCATTTACTTTGAGAAGAAGAACAATCTGCAAAGTAGCTAAAGTAATTTTTTATCTGTCACTAAATAGAAGATGAACCATTCCAATCTCCCTGGAAAAAAAGCATACCTTCTGGCAAAGTTCTCACTCTGCTCTATTCCTCTTTGTGCTGTGAAATACATGAGGAAGTAGAACAGGACAAGAAATTAAAAAACAAACCACACTACTTTGTATTTTCAATTTCTTGCTCACTCTTGTATCTGTATAATCCATACCGTGATTTTATCAAAAACCTAAACTCAAAATACTTGTAACAAAGATGAAGCAAAAAAAAAAAATCATCAACTACTTCCCTGAAATAAATTCTGAAATAGTTTGGGAGAGATTAATAGTTCTTAAAAAAACCATATTCACTAGCATGACTTTGAGGAGCTAAATAACAGGCCTATAAACAGTCTGCAATTTTTCAATACAAAATATCGTTATATCTTTCAAAAAAAATCTAATGTGCCAAGTCTTATTAGTATTAGAAACATATTGCTCATAAAATAAGAATTGCTCTTTTGATTATGAATTTTTTGGCACCAAGATAATAAACACTGATTAACCAATTCTACCTGAGATATTCGATTTTTTTCCCCTAAAGCAATTTCTCGCTTCCCAGGCTAGGAGACCCTCTTGCAATGCTGCAGTAGCTTCTCTGGTTGCGCAGAGCCCAGAAAGCACACGGGGCTGCTGTTCCAAGCAAAGCTACAAGAAACAGCCTCAGAGAGCACAGGATCTGCCGAAAAAGCGAATTCTTGCTTCCTGGACGAGGAGATGCAGTTGCCATGCTGCGGTAGCTTCCCTGCTTGTGGAGAGCCCAAAAACCGCGCGGGGCTCCTGGTCCAAGCAAAGCTACAGAAAGAACCTCCGAGAGCACTGAGATCCACCTAAAGCAGTTTCTTGCTTCCAGGCTAGGAGACTGTCTTGGTTTTGATAGACAGGTATTTGCCAGGGAAGATTGGAGTCTCTCTTAGAATGTGGAGATTCAATCCAACGTGGAATATGATGAAATACATTACAAAGACAAGAACCTTACACACGTTTATAGCAGCACATCAGCTACAGAGCACTACAAACATT
The DNA here is from genome assembly GCF_029207755.1 of Chamaea fasciata. Lineage (NCBI taxonomy): Eukaryota > Metazoa > Chordata > Aves > Passeriformes > Sylviidae > Chamaea > Chamaea fasciata. The sequence goes on along the minus strand of NW_027094803.1, from coordinate 6,771 downwards.
TTGAAGGAAAGGAACTAAGGTCTCCCAGTGGCAGCAAGCACCATTTGTTTCCTTTACAACAGAAGGTGCTTCTAAACCAGGACTACAACAAAAACCCCACACATTCAAGGACCTTCCCGAGCTCTGTTCATTTGCCCAAGCAAGCATGAGTTAGAATCGTGCAACTCCCTAATGCCCTATTATCAAGGGTCAGCAAGGGAGAAGAACCCAGTTCAGGCTCCCCCAGCCCATCTCCAGGTTTCTCTATAAGCCCTCCAAGGGGCTACCTGCTCCCACTGCAGAACAGAACCAGCACCCAGCCAGCAGCTCCTCAGTCCTGGCAGGTCAGCGGCACTTCCAGGAGCACACCAGGCTGGCAGCAAACTGCCCAAAGGGCACTCAGCCCTAGACCCTTCAAACCCTCCAAAGTAGCTTGGCCAGGGGGCAGGGTCAGCACCAAAGACACAGACACCAACCTCAGGAGCTCAGGGTCTTTGGAGACAGCTCAGAGCAGCCAAGAACCTCCCAAGGAGAAGCTCAGCAATGCTCCCCAGCACTGCTACCCAAGGTGACCTACAGGGACTGAGATCCAGCACCAGGGACCCTGAGCCTTACCCCCAGCAGCTGGGAATCCCCTGTCACAACCCAGCCCTGGAGAGCCCCCACAGAACTGGCAATTCCCGCGGGTGCGTCCGCCCGCAGGCCAAGAGGCTCCGGCTGTGCCGGGACAGGGCCCAGGTCGGGCAAATGCTGCAATAAACAGGCGCACACAACTCCCACGGTGGGAACAGCTGGGCTCAGCCTCCTCCTGCGTCGCCCCAAAGCCTGGCCAGGGCTTCAGGAGCAATGCAGGAGCTGCCTTTGGCCCCGCTCCTCCCAACAAGGCCACAGGACTCATCTCAGGGCCCTGTCCGGCCTCTGAACACAGAAAGGTCAAGCCATGTTTCACTAATGAGCACGGACCTAGCCCAGAACACTAACGATCCTGGCTACCGCACTACCGACAGGATACAAACACAACATCTGAGTTGAAGGCTCACCCAGAGGTCAGCTTTGCCTCAAGACTCTGCTTCAGGCCTCAGGCCTTCAGGAAGTCCCAAGCTGCTTGAACCTCTGCGCAAAGCCTGCTCCCATCTCCTGTGGAACCTCACAGATCAGGCAGCACTTCCTCGGCCCACTCCTGAGGCTATTTAGCCTGCCAGCAAAGAGCAGGGGCTGACCTGGGAATGACAGAAGGCAGGGAGGGGAAAGGACCCTTTTGCTTCCATCCAGAAAGCCAAAGGCCGTCAAAAAACCCTCTGGTGAACACCTGAGCAGCACCAGGAGATGAAAGGCCTGGCACTCCTGACTCCCAGAGCTCCCAGGCCTGCCTTGCCCCTTACCTTCAGCCCCCGTCTTGGACAGCAAGGCAATCCCAGGGACAGAAATCCAGGCTCCTGCTGCTCCTGGACGGAGGCACCCAACAGCTCTGTGCTGGCTCAACATGGCAGCAAAATCAGGATGCTGCTCTTCCTTGGGCAAAACTCCAGCCACTAAAAAGCTGGAACGCAGGATAACCCTGCCTCTCCACCGGGGCACTTGGATCCAGCCCTACTGACACATGGACATTTGAGACAGGAATCCATAACCCTCCGTGAAATCACAGCACAGCCTCCAGGTGTTTTCCTGTTCGTGTCCTCACTTACCTGGCATAGGCTTCTTCCAAGGCTTTGCAGACACTTTGCCTCTAGCCAAAAAGATTAACATCGCCTTCTTTCCAGCTTTCAAGAAGTCACAGCAAGTCATCCTGGTCCCATGTTCCACATCAGATTCTCCCATAAGAAGATAGATATTTTTCCATTCAGATCCTTTCTCAAGCTATCAAGAAAACCAGGACCCCACATGCACTCCCAGAAATTCTCTCAGCACCATTTGCTGCTTCTCTCTCTGCCAGGGCACCAACAAGTCCTGGGTTGCTTCTTGTTCCATGCTGGCCAGTGACCTTGAGCGATAAAAGAAGGCACCAGTATTGCTGCTAATTTTACAGCCACAGGCTTTCAGCTTCGCACAGGTTAAAAGCAGAAGCAGACACTCCTCCCCCTGCTGGAGCTGATGGGTCCATTCCCCGCTCTGCTCTCACAAACCCTTCAGTCCCGCTGCCAAACCCAGCACTGCTGCAGATCTGCAACACAACAGCACTTTATCCACGGGGGGCTGCCCCAAACACACATTTCCCATCACGGGTCCAGAGCAGCCCCAGCGCTTATTTTACATCTCCCCAAGCACGGCCAAGGTCCCCCCCAGGTGCACAGGAACATCAAATCCTCACGGTGTACCAAGAGCACCAACAGGTTCAACCCATTCAGGCAACAACTGCTCCAGTTCACTGCCGGGCACTGGCACTGCTCGGTGTGGGAGGATCCACTGAGCTCCTGGGTATACTGAAGGACAAAACATTTCCCATCATGTATCCAGACCAGTTTATTCACGGGGCTGCTCCAAACACACATTTCCCATCAAGTAACCGGAGTAATCCAAGTGCTGATTCTACCTCTCCCCAAGCGCGCCTAAAACCCCATGCACACAGGAACACCACATTCCCACAGGGTGGCAAAAGAAACTGGAATAGACTTCATCCATTATTCCTCAGACAATTAATCCAATTAACCACCGTGCACTTGCAGTGCTTGGTTTGAAGGGTCAATACACCTTCTGTACATGCTGAGCTACAGAGCATAAACACAAAAATGAATCTTGCTCTGTAAATAAAACCAAACAGAAAGAATAACCATAAGAAAATTCCATAGACAAGGAAACTCTTGCATGCCTTTAAGCATATCTCCTGAGAACTCAAATAGCCATTTACAACAGGAAGTATTCCCAAGCCAGACAAAAGCCCCGAACACTGGACCTAGTACACAAAGTTTCCAGTACAAAACCTTCATGCTTCATGACAAAGCTAAGACAAGGAAAAAAGCTCCTCCAGACAAAACAAGTTAAACACTCTCTACCCCCACGATAAAAGTCCCCAAAACATACCCCCAAACCAAAAGCAAACAAAGCAACCCAAACAAACCCCAGCTGCCCTGAGTGCCATTTATCATTCAGCCCCTTCCCAGACTGGGGACACCTAAGGGAGGTCTCACACACCTTTTCCAACTCTTCTGCCCCTGCTTCCCTGCCCCTCAGGCACCACTGCCCTGCCCAGGGCTGAGGCAACCTAAATATTATGGAACAAAAAACTTAAACTAGCAGAAATAACTCACACTACTCAAAAGCTGTCTCTGCTTCCAATAAGTAGCCCTTTGAAACATGATAGCACTTTCCACAGAAATTCTATAATTGAAGTCACTCCATAAACCAGCCAAGAAAGCAAACCTCACAAGGTTGTTTCTTCCTACCATGTTCTTCCTAGTGAAAGGCTAATTAAAACCTTCACTACCAGACACCAGCCAGGCCCACATGTCACGGGAGATTAAAGGGGGGAAAAAAAGACAGGAAAACTTTGGTACCTTCCCTAAACAACACACCCCAAGAGTACACGTCCTCCCCCCCCCCCCCCCCCAACACCTGCAAACACATCAAGGCTTAGCATAGCTTTGATTTATAGGAGAACTTACCAAGAAAATTCTATAGCACAGCACAAAACTCCCCACATTCCCTCTACCTCAACCATAGGAAAGCTCAAGCAAGAGAAAACACTGAGACAGAATGCACAAAAAAATCCCTGATTTAGCACCAAAAAAGGCCAAAAACAAGCTAAATTAAAACAACGTCTGCCTCCTAACCACACATAACAGAATATCTTGGAATTCAGAGAGAAACTCTGACAAACACACAGAACAACAGCCCCTCAGCCCTACCTACCATCACCCACTACATAATAAACACAATCCCACACAGCACAGCTTATACAGAAACAAATGAACAAATTCTCACCGCACTAAAACAGCCTGGAGAAACTCCATACCCACACAGACAGACCTCAGCATTCCAGACCGAACCACAGATCCCCACAGCCCCTTCCGGGGCCCTTTTGACCCCCACCCGGCTCGCGATTCGTGGGCTCTCTGAGGCATCGGAAGCGCTGATTGGACAGCGGGCCCTGGGAACCCACCCGGCCCCGGCCCTGCCCAGCCTGCGCTGAGGGCCCGGGGGCTCCGCCCCGCCCTCAGAACCGGCACCAGCCCCCCGGCCCCGATCCCCCGATAACCCTTGGCACCGGCCTGGGCTCTACCCCCATACCGGCCCCGGCCTCAATCGCCCCCGGTCCTACTCCCTCGTCCCTGCCCCGGCCCCGCCTTGGCCCCGCCCTGTGCTCTGCCCCAGACTCTGCCCCGGCCCCGCTCTGAGGGCCCGTGGCTCCGCCCTCTCCCTCGATCCTCCCTGGCCCCCCCACCCCGGCCCCGGCCCCGGCCCTGCTCTGAGGGCCCGGGGTTCTGCCAGATCCCCCGGCCCTGATCCCCCCCGGCCCCGTTCACCCCCGGCCCCAGCCCCGCTCCCCCGCTGCAAGCCCAGGCTCCACCCCGGCTCTGACACCAGCCCAGCCCCCGCCCGCCCCATCCCCCCCGTGGCAGGTTTGCGTTCGGTTTGTGTCTGAGAAGTAGGATCTCTGCCAGAATGGTGCTGTTGGGAAGAAAGTAAATCTGCCCCAGGGATCTGCGATAAGCGATAAAGTTGCAAGGAAGGGGAGTATTTATAAATGGTCTCCGTAGTTCCTCGTAATTCTGGGTGTTTGGATTTAGCCTGGGATTGTCAGCTAAGTCATGAAAAAGCCAACCAGGCTTCTGAACTCTCAATGAATGTTTGAAACACTTCCACAGAAAGACAAGTTAACAATGATTCCAAGGCAAAATTCTAAATGGAGGGTAATGACTTCTGGGGGATTTCCTAAGGAATTGTGGATCTCAGGCATATGGACTTTTGGAGGTGGAATCCCAGTTTCAGCCTTGGGCACCTGCAGAAGAGGGACCCTTACCCATAGCAAGGAAAGCCCGCTGCCCCAGCGTGTCAGGTGCAGACATTGAACTCTCTGGGGAATAAGCAGCAAGTCCGCTCTGCCCCTGCCCTCACACTCGGAGTGGCAGCAGCCGCAAGGTGAGAGCTGTCACAGAATGATTGAGGGGACAGACTAGCCCCAGGTATGAGCTGTAAACGGTGAGGGGAGAACAGAGCAGCCACAGGTGTGACCTGTCAGGATAATGAGGGAGCAGACCAGCTGCAGGTGTGAGATGTTACAATGATGATGGGGCGGTTCCTGCCAGGGGCGGTTTAACAGAGGAGCCTCGGTTCACTTTTCCATTGAGCTGTAGAGGTTGAGGAACTCATGTTGAGTTTCTATGTGGGGTTGCTGCAGTGGTGGGAAAGCCTCTTATAGTGCCTGCAGGAGTACATGGATGTGGAGTGTTTCTTTGTGGCAGACAGCAGCAGCAGGTAAGCCAGTGTGGAGTTGTAGGGGGGATTTTTCTCTTTTTCAGCTTTGTTTTGCTAATCTCTTTTAAGTGCTCCCAGAAGAAAAAGGGCTTACGAAGGCAAAAAGAGTTCAAAATGAATAATGAAACTCCTCTTCTGTTTTTGTTTGTGTTTAAAGTAAGAGGGATTTCTCTCCACCTGGGATTTTATAAATAGGGGTACTTATACGTGTTTTTTTTCACTGTTGCTTTCTTTGATGATATATAGTCTTTTGTTTGATTTTTTTGGCATTATTTATTACATGTAATTTGGTTTTTGAGTGAAGATAACTTTATGGGTGGGTTTGTATTTGACATATGTCTTGGTTTAGGAAGACAGGTATCTGCTAGGTAAAATTACAATCAGAGGCTCTTTGGCAAAGATTTGGGAAATAGGAATAGCAGTTCTTTACTAGTATGTAATACAAAGCAAACAAACACAAAAAAAAACTCCCCCCCACCACCAAACAACTACAGCATTAATGACAAACGACAACAGTACCAAGAACCTTGAGGGCTTTGTTTCACAAAACCCAGGGCAGTTTGGTTTCGGTGTCCCTGCAGGATCCTCAGAGCACCAAGCTGGAACTGTGGAAAAGTCCCGGCAGGTAGCTGGGATGGCAGGGTGTCCCGGCAGGCAGGGGCAGGATGTCCCGGCAGGGCAGGGGGTGCAGGGTCACGCTGCAGCAAGAGGAGCAGCGCCGAAGAAAGCCGAAGGAGAGGCAGGGCCTGGACCAGCTCCCCGCGGGTGGCTGGGAAAACTCCGGATTCAGGCCGAACCGGTGATAGTAGATTTCCCAGGACTGGATCCCTTTGGCCACAGTGAAACTCCTCCAGCCAGCAACAGCCGTTCTCCGCTCGGCGTGCTTTTCGGCAGCTGAGCTCCTCCAGGAGCGGCAGACACGCGTCTCCCCGAATGCCGGAAGCAGAAAAGCACGCCGCTGCCTCAAGCTTTGTCTTTTACCTGCGTTATCTCCCCCTTCCACCTTTTGTCCACCTCTTTGTTTCAGTTAAGTACTCTCAAGTATCCAACACTTGATCTCCTTGGTAACTTGTGGGGAAAAAATTCTTTAGAGAAAGAAGGAACAAACCTAACCCCCAACAACATACAATTAAGTAGCTTTTTTGATAAGCTTCTGATATGTGCTATTGGGGTTTTGATCATTGTGTGCAGGGATTCAGATTGGGTAGGGCCACCCTGGCTGGTTGAAGTTTAGGTGTATTGTTAGAGGCAGCTTTTTTTTTTTTTCCAAATTTTTTTCTGTTTAATGGTTTTAAAGCGGCCTTTAATAACTTATTGTGTAGCTTTATTTTGCTTGGCAATAGTGTATGATGAGGAATGTGATCTATTTACTTTACATTA
>NW_027094802.1:0-52357 GCF_029207755.1 Chamaea fasciata | reverse complement strand
TGTAGACAGAATCCAGAAATGCAGATCATTGTGTGCTATATCTTTGAAGCTGAGCGATATTTTCTTCTGATCATTACAAGCATATACACAAGCTATTTATACAGCTGGTACTAATGACTTAAACTTGTGATCAGTCAGACTTTTCTTTGGCAGTGTATCTGGTTTAAGGATAAATGAGCACAGGTGGTTGCAGAGTTAGAGCTGAAGAAGCAGAGCATTAGTAAGTGTTTGGCTGATCTTGATTGAGCCACAGTCAAGAGCAAAAGACCCCTATGAGCAATTACAGACCTATTGTTTCATAATTTATAATCACTCAATTGATTCGAATTTGATGGGCAGCTACTCTGACAACTTGTGTTTTGCTTTTCTTATTGCTTTTTCTGGTTTCTCTAACTCTGAAATGATACAAGATAGGAGGGCAAAGTAGCTCCTGTCAGTTCTGTTAAAAGGTTGTTCCACTTGACCGTTACGTACTATTTTTCCATCTTTGAAATCTTGGTTGAATGGATTATGGAATCACCGTTACGTATCAGTCATCAACTTAGGATATTTTTAAGTTTGTTTATTAGTCTTTGTGCTGTAAAGTAAGCAACTCAACGTAAAAACTAGTGATGAGGAAGAGTTGCTCAGTTATGGTAACCTACACTTTTCCCCTTCAATCCCTGTTTGTCTTTCATTGCAGTGACTCTCAGTATTGTTTCCAATAATCCTCTTTCCAATGGCAGAATAATGTTTTTAGTCTGAATACAATTCTTGCTATCATGTTTGATCAGGGATGGGCCTCCTGTTATTCTCCATGACCAACCACATTCTGCCCAAAAGATGTGTTGAAAATGTGCACTTTTTTGTGTGTCGGGCCAAAAAAAATCCCCAACCGAACATTTGTTAATCTTTGTGCTTTATGGGAACAGGTTGCTCCGTTGTCCTTAATAGTTGTGATGGAATGACCAAGCAGATTGTGGGTAAAGATACTTTTGGGTTGAGGTGGTTACACAATTAAATGAATAAAAGGTGATATTTCTGCATTGCCAATACATCAAAAGCTTAGAGCTTTTGTAGTAGAATTTTAATGAAATCCATAAGACACTCTCGGCTGAATTGACAAAGCCAAAACTATGCATCACCACTACTTCTGTCCATTTAAGTATTACAATAAATGTAAAAAGAAAGTCATCATTATCATTCAGAATGCTATGAATAGAAATTGGACGCTAACCTGGCTGGTGTAAGCATTTATAGTTCTAAGAGAGCGGAAATAAATCTAAATCCTCTTCCAGGTTTAATGACCAGGCAAATGTAGGGTAAAGGAAAACTTTGAAAGTTGTCGTAAGTTGAGTTTTGTTGCGTCTTTTTAGTTCTTGAATATCTTTTAAAGAAAGTCAAATCTCAGAGCTCTGAGACCACCTGTAGATACAAAGCCTTGAATCCTGTTTGCTGACTCCCAAATTCAAATCTCAACTTTGTGTGGACTGCCTGAAGCCACGAATGACACAGTGAGAGCATTCAGGCTCAAATACTCTCTGCTTTTCTCTAGCTCTAGGGGCAGATTAGGCAGCACTTCAAGTCATTTCTCTGGTTTCAGTCCTTCCACTCTTGTAAAATTCACTCTCCGTGCAAGTTGGCCACTTTGTTAATGACTGTATTGGAGTTCAGGCTGTCTTGTGGCAGTAATGAATGATAGTATCTTCAGAGCATGAGCAATAAGTTTTTTTCTTCATCTTTTAAGTGTTTAAGAAAACATGTTGATTGAAATAAGCTCGTTGCCATCAGTGAGACAAGAGAGAGAATGGTGTGCTTGCAAAAGAAAACAGTGCTCCAATTTTGTACTGTTCAGTAGGTGTTCTCGGCAATTCCCTTCTTCCGAGTGGCCAAGGATCAGAAGAGAGCTCCTGACCTTGTGCAGTTTTGCAATTCATAGATGTACAGCATGATTTAGGATTTTGGAATTAAATGGCTTGAGTTTGCTAAGTTGTAATTGAGCTGTTGGATTTCATTCACTAAACATAGTCTGGTCAAACAACTGACCCGTATTTTGGTTGGTTATTTGATGTTCTGAAAAATAACCTGCCTTGTGAAATGCAAAATTGAGGTCAAGCCTTTCATGCGCCTCATTCAAAGGAGCTTTTTGCTCAAAGTCACTTGAATTGAGCCATGTCTTGGTACTGTGGGCAGTTTGTCTAGAGCTAAGGATTATGGTTTATTGTCTTTGAAATCTATTTTTCTGTTAAATTCTCAATGAATACCCTCATCTGAAAGTAGATGTAGTGGTGGCATTTACCGTTAAATTTCTACTTCTTGCTCAAAAGGTCTGTCTGAACTTCTCTGTCTGGTATTGACAAAGTTTACCTTTTTGTCTGAAAAGATCCTTCATAGCATTTGGTTAGGTATTGTTCCTGCCCCATCCCAATATAAGCTTGCAAAAGAAGGAGGTCGGAGAGAGCTTTTAGGGATATGTTTCTCCTCCCTTGCAGTACTATAGTGAGAACAGTTTTTCATGTTTTGCTTCATTGCAGGGAGGTACTCTTTTGGGTAGGTTGTATAACGTGTAAAACCTTTCACTTGCGGGTATAATAACTATGGTAAGGAAAGAGCAGTGAAAGGCAGCCCTGTTCAGTTCATGTCCCGGTCAGCACTGACAGTTGTGCTTCATGCAGATTCTCACTGGGCTGATGGGCTTTGGTACCAAAGCACTGGGTCTCTCATCCTTACGCTATTGATGGTGTGACTGAACTGCTCCCTGCTCTGGCTGTGCAGTTTGCTTTCTTGACAAATATCCCCTGCTCAGGAAAATGGGCACTTCTGAGGGAGCTGCTGCTGACAAAATACCTTCAGTTGCTTATCCTTTTGAAGTAAGGTTTCTTGAGAACCTCAGGGAAACAGTCTGTTTAACTTTTTTCTCTTCGCAGACAGTCATGTTTAGTGGAGAGAAGTATATCAGCCAGATGCCGAAGTGGTAGTAGTAGTTTAGGCTGTAAATTCATAAAAGTCACACCAAACCATGTGCTCTGTGTTGGTAACATCAATACCCTTGCTGGTTTCTAAAAAGTATTTGTATTTCTGCATAAAAAAAATAGCTTCTATGAAAGTTGACTCAACTGCTTTAGAAATCTTGTTTTGCTTCCTTTGGATTCACTGTGTGTTTTAGAAGCTCTTAGGAAGGGACATGGTACAATCTGGTCACACTCGTAAATAATTTGTAAATATACTTCAGGTATAGAAGCTGGAGAATCATTTTCCTCTTTGGGGAGTGCATCTGATTTTGTATCAGGAGGTGAAAATGATCTGATGAGTGTGTTACTTATATTAAAAGGAAGTGTGCTGCCCTGTGGTGGAAAGATTGCTGTTCAAACATCTGAAGACCAGCCTTTCAAATTTTTGGAAAGTAAGATAAAGCAATTTTACAGAGATTTATGCACCTTGAGAAAAAGTAGATGTTGAAAAAGTACCATTAATATTGTATTACCTAGTAATCAGCAGTAATGAGGTAGAAAACCAATTTGTGATGCATTTTGTGGTCACAATTTTTGCAAATGAGCCTTCAGTAGCAGAGCTAGATATAAACCATTTCTGTCAGTGTCTTGGAATTGAGATTTGTGAAGTTTTATCTGTGGTGGGTTTTGTTACTGTTTTCTTACTTCCTCTGGCAACTTTTGTAATTTTGTGATACTCTAAAAGAAAGCACAGTTATCCGTGTGTTTTCAAATGGACCAAGAGGCTTTTCGTTCATCTTTGAAAGGTTTACAGTAAAATGAATTTGATTGAATCTTTCAGGGGGTTTTTTTGTATGCACAATTCAGCAAAAAAAGTCTTGGTAATTAATTGCTGTTTCTGATCCACAGGCTGTTTTTCTCCAGTCAGACAGTGGTTCAATACCTGCTTTAGATGTTTACAAATCAGTGAATCAATGACACTCAGCTGTGCATTTATTCTCACTCGAGCAGTGCCCATTCCTACAGAAATGCCCAGGAGAAATACCCAGCATAGAGCAAGCAAGACCAAATGTCACTGGTCAGAAAGGGGGGAATGCTTGAGAAACTGCTTAAAGCTTTCTCTCCTGTCCCTTAAAGTGTGGGAGTGCCTTCCTGTCCTTTCCCAAATTCCTTGGTGTTTCAGGCATTATTGAAATCACTGATTTGGATTTCGTGGCGAGTGATGGGTTTAAACCTCCTACAAACTAAACCTAAATGTCAGTCTTGGATAGTGCAGAGAACAAAGCAAGTGAATTGTGTGGACAGCTTCAAATTGCTGATGTCCACCAACAGAATTAGTCAGAGGGAAAATGTTAATTACTTAAAAAATTTAGTAATTCTAAAAGCATAAAGGAGAAGCTGTTTTCAGAACGGATTAAGCCAGTCTTTGAGATAGGACAATTACTAGGATGCTCAACAAAACCAGCATTTGAAAGAATTGTCTAATGTAGCAATTGCACTTAGGGTAGAATGCAGTTTTCTCTCGTTCTGACAGTATGCTGGATGTAGGAGGAACAGTGAAATTAAATGTGGAAAAATTTAAGTTAGTCACCTTAGCAAAGACAGTTTTCTGCACCCAAACAGAGGAATTTGCAATTCTGCATGGAATCCATGAGGGACTTTGCTCCCAGTACTTCCCCTTCTTAAAATGGCTGCAGATATCAGGTAATATGGGCATTTTAAACACTGGCTGGGTAAATCATCACACTCTACACAGAGCAGCTCCTGTGCATCAGCTGCCTCATGGGAAGAGTCCCTGAGCAGCCACTGGCCTTTGTTCCTCACAGTTTGTGCTGTGGAGCTGCTGATGTGCAGATACACTTGTCTGGTTTTCTGTGAAATCCTTACAAACGTGGATCCCAGTGAGTTTGGATTACAAAAATAACTCGTTCCTTAAGCCATGTTGCAACTGATTTTAAACCTAACTGCTACCCTACATTGACATGTTTGTAAGGCAGCTGTGTAGAGTACACTGAACAAGCAGAAAGGACATCCAACTACAGAATTGCCGTTGTTATGCCCAATGTCATCCATGTTCACGTGCATAAACATAGTGTACAGCAGGTAATTTTCCATCTTGCTTGCCTGTGGTCTGTAAAAATATTACAGTTTCTGGTTGGGACTGAGACATTTGAAAGCATCCACGTGGTTAGTGGAAATGAACGGCAGCTTTAATGATTAAGCCACTCGGATACTTGCTGGCTGGCACACTTACTAACATTTTATAACCAGTTTTAGTCCACTCCTCTTTATGGGAGTTGGGAGGGAGAGTAAAATTCAGGTGTATATTTTTTAAGGAGAAATAACTGATCAATAGGGAAGTTCAGTCAGAACTTGAGAGAATTGCTCACCTACAATTAAATTAGTTCAATGTGATGCGTAAAGCTTCATATGCAGTGAATGTCTTCTACCAACATCAAACCAGGAGTGTTTCAGCTGGAGTATGTAACAGCTCAGTTACAATTATGTGCTGGTAAATTAGTGTCTCATCTTCAAAAAAAGAGCTTTTGTTATTTATTTATTGGTAATACTTGGATTCTGTGTCATCCTGAAGTTGTGACACAGTTTGGAAATCAATCCTTAGTGGACCTAGAGGTAGAACAGACTGCATGAGTTGTAGGACATGGCTGTGATTTCTCTGAAGGGGGAGCAGTTTTTAGTGTAGCTTAATGACACCTGCAGTTCTTGGGTTTGGTGAAAATACACAGGTATAAACAAGCCCTTCTCTTAAGTAACTGCAAATTGCATAAATCTACATCTCCGAGTCTGCTGTATTATCCTACCACTAGTGATTTAAGGCTTGAAATAACAAGTATTTGTGAAATGGATTTAGAAAAGTTGCCTTATCACTGAATTTATATTTTTTTTTTTCTCAAAGCCTTTGACCTTTGGCATTGATATTTTATCATGGGGGAAGGTGTTTCCAGCAGGCAGTGCTGGTGTGGCTGTGCATGCGGGTGTGTGCACACAGCCTGGTGTGGACCCTTGTTTGTTCTGCAGGTGTCCTGTTAGCTTGGCTGTTTCCTTCTCCTTCAGCTGTAGGACAGGATTTTCTCATTGGCTTGTTCCCTCCTTAAACTGTCTTTCTCCCCCCTCTGAGGTGTTGCTGTGCTGCAGTCTCCTTGTGAGGTTTAACAGGCTGCAATTAGCCCAGACACAGGAGTCGGGGTTGTCTGGGGCAGCACGATTCCAGTGATGAAAAGGCATAATAATAATTCCCCCTCAGTTCACTTGCACTTGGTGCTGTTTGATCCTGCGACTCAATCAGGAGTGGACAACAGAGCTGTATTTTCTGCTCACTTTGCCTGATAGTGACTGATCTGATTTCCCCCATGTCTGTAATTAATTTTCCCACAGAAGTACGCTTAGGTTTATGGCTTAGATAATAAGTGCTGGTGACTTGTGCTACTGTCTACTTGTTTTAATCCTTTTCCACGTCTAGATGGACTAAACAAATGCATCATTGTTGCATCTGCCCTGCTGTAATGATTACTGTGGTGAAGACATTTTTTTTTAATTTTTATAAGCTGCTGTTTTATTTTGCAAGAAGTTATTGAATTACTCCTCCAGAAGGCTACTAAAGTAAGAGGTTTATGGCTTTTATTGTTTTTCTGTTATATCAAGAGTTAATGGACAAGTAGGTAGAAAGTACTGAAAATTTGGGTTCTACTGTAAAAATGGCATCAAACCCAGTCTTTCCTGGATACATTTATTGAGGTGTATAGTCCTGTGTAAAAAAATCCCAAGCATTAAAACCTGAAGCAAAATCGCCCAAGTCACGAGTAGATATCGAAGATAGAAGGCAATTAATATTTGGGAGAGCCAGTGAATGCAGCACGATGAGCGTGACAAAATGTCCTGGGAGTTGGGTGTGTGTAAGAGCCAAATCTGTGCCATTGGTTTATACTCCGAGTTTTCTGGATGAACTGGAAAGAAAGGCAGTATTGTTGTTGGGAAATGTAAATTGCTGTATTATTTAATTTCTCTCCAAGGGAAAACTTGTCTCTTCAGGAATTTCCCATCCAGTATTTACAGCTGATTCTATCACTTCTGAGTAAAGTTACTTTTCAAATTGTCTTCTTAGTAAATCTTTTTTAAAAAGTTGACTTTTTGCTAGAGTAGTTCAAAATGTGATGCTGTTTTGTGTGGTCAAAGATAGTTATGCTTGTTCTAGAAATTGTTTCATTTCCAAGGAAAACTTGTTGTAGGAGAATTTGAGTGAAATGACTATTTAAAGCTACTTGTCACAAGAGGAACTAGCTAGAGATTAACCTGTTGGAGCAGGACTTTTTTTTCTCTCAACTTCCATTTAGACTTCAATTTTATTATCCCTTTCTTTGGCATGAGTTCGTTTTCTTGTGTGCTTGCAGATAATAGTGACATCTGACTTCTCTCAAGACGCTTAACCTGCTGTGTTAGAAGGAAAATCTCTCCTGTTTCCATCAATCTTGTATGGCTGATGAAGAAAAAACAGTGGATATGCTATATTAGGGGGATGTATTTTTGTTCTGCTGTTTTGTTGTTGGACTCGTGTCTGTGTTGCAGTGTAGTTGTGAAAGAGATATATATTTATCCTTAAAATAAATAACTTTTAATATGCTGAAGTAAAAGTGAATTCTCATGCTAGGTCGTATCTATTTATCAGGGATAATTTGGTTGGTAGAAATGCTGAACACTGATTATGTGGCTCCTCTAACTGCCAGTGGGTTTCTGGACCTTGTCCTATAAAGAAGGTAAAGCTGAGGATGCCCTGGTATATTTGAAACGCTACTGAAACTTAACAGGCTTCAGTCACAGCTTTTAGGAGTTGAAGGGAGGTACTTCTTTCCTAAAATGCCCTGTTCCATTTTACAAGTGGCACAAAGCATGAGCGAGGCCAGGTCTGATAAAAAACCACCGTACTTAAAACTCTAGCAAGACCAAGTTCCTTTGCAAGTGAAGTTCTTGTATGTGGTACCAAGACCTGCATTTACATGCTTAGAAAAATCCTTTTTTAAAATTTATTTTTCTGTGTTTAGAAACTACCCTTGTTTTGCCACCCTAGTCAGCATAGAACAGTGTTTTGTGGGCTAGGTGATTTTGCTATTAAAATCTCATGTTATTGTTTTAAATGTGTTGTATTGAACAAAATAAAGCACTTGGCTTTCAGCAGTAATTTAAATAACAAATAGTTTATATATAAAGAACATTTCTTAAAATGCCTCCCTGAAAGTAGATGTTCCTAAATATTCAGGGAGACCTTACATCCTTTGTGATTAAGTAGTGCTGAAATTATTTCAAAACCTAAATTTTTGAAATGCTGCTGTAATTAATGATTAATAGGGAGCTTAAATCCAGCTAAGTATCTGCCTGAGAAGTGCCAGTGCTGCTTGGTTTTCTGTGTTTGCCTCTCCTAGCAATGCTTTTTGTGTTCACGTCGAAACTGGAGGTAAACAGTTTACAGATAAAATGGAGCCTCCTCCATAAAACTGCGGCACTGGGGAGATGTCAGGATACATCCAGGTTGGAAACAACCCCTGACTGTTAACAAGAACAAACAAAGCGTGTGACCCATGCCGTGCAGCTGGCGAGGGGGCTCGGAGACTGTGCAGTGATTCCCCCAGCCCCGGTAGCTCTGGCAGCAGGGCTGCAGCACATTTTTGGTGTGGATTTCCTGCAGGGCCGTGTTTATGTTGGAGGCGGCACACAAGCTGCTGTGTGGACATCAAATTATTCTATTGGTTTGAGGACTAATGAGGTTAAATTAGCTCAGTCGTTTACTGCACGTTTTGTTGAGGTTCAAGCTGTCCAGGCTGTTGCAGTTAATAGGAGCAGCCCAGAATGCTGCCGGTTAAATGTGAGTTACTCACCAGGGATCCAGAGTTCATTATTGGAAGGAATAGGACAACTTTACTCCTGAAAAAGTTCAGCTTGTTGGGAATACTCTTCCCTGTGTTGTTTGAGAGGCAGAACTGGAGAGAGTATCATTGATCAGCAGCACAGCAGGATACCTTGATGATAGGTTTAGGGTGGATGTACTGCTCTCTTTATACCTGTTGTACAGATAGAAGTATTGGTGATAAAATAAACTCCTTTGGGCCTTTGATTTGCATAAAAAATAATGTCCCGTTCACTAATGAAAAAATTATTTGGAGCTAGAGGGAAGTGAAGAGCTTGGAATGAGTATCTCTGCTTAAAAACCAAACCAAGGTAAAGGCAGCCAACTGAAGTGTCTGTCAGAAGAGCTGGGCCCTGTTTGGGAACACCTGGAAGAGACGTTCTTTTTGTCTTAATCTTCTTCCCTTTCTTTTCAGAAATACTACTTTTAGAGCTGTCCTGATAATACTTCCTAAGCCTAAGTGCATTGTATAACACATGGCATAAGTGATGAGAACATAGGCCATGGATCTGGTTCAATATTAAGGAGAGATTCTTGAATATACCACATTGGGCAATTCTTTCCATTTCTGGATCCTTGGCTTCTGTTGAATGGCAGTGCTACAATTGAGTGCGATTATGTGGGATATGTCAAATAGAAACTTTGACTCTATCACTGAATTAGGAAGGCAGAATAATACTGTGTTTTAGACTCTGTAAGCTTTCCTAAGCATTAGTTTGGTTGGCCCTGGGTGCTTGCTATGGTTTTTTAACAACAATTTGCCTTCTGTTTTTTTGAAGTTCAAAGACTCTCCATGGTTTGTTTGTGGGTTTTTTGTTTGTTTTAAATTTTTTATTGTAGTTTATTTGCTTTGCCATTTCTGTGCCTATTACAAAATACTGAGAAGCTGCTGGAGAGCTTAGTGATCCATCAGGACAGTTGGTGCGGTCAGTGACAACAAAGCCATCACCTTTGCAGGTCAGACAGTTTGGAGAAGTGAGTTCAGGAAGCAACCTTGAACACAAATTGTCCTCCTTATGAAAATGATGTTAGTGAGGCTGATGGAGCTGACAGGCAAAGTCTGCTGAAGGCTTTTTTTCAGGTGTTGTCCCTTTGTCACTTCTTAATTGATGCTCACGTGGGAGATGCTGTTAGTTCTGTCTAACTCTTCAAATGGGTTGGGAAGGTCTTCCTTTACTACGTCTTTGTGATCTCTTCTCTTACCTGTTTTACCTCATCAGTCCAGAGTGCTTCTGGACCAGAAAGCAGATATCCCATAGAATGGATGTACAAAAGGAGCTGAGCAGAGGTTTTCTGGTGAAACAGGATTTATCTGGAGTGGGGAAATGTGATTTCATAAAAATGGGAGCTTGTTTTGTATACTTCATTTCAGTGAAACTTTAAAGAGGGCAACCCTGCCACTCTCCCAGTTCCAGACTGTCAAATGTAGGAGGAGGGAAAGGGGAAGAGATCAAATCTTACATGTCATGCTTCTAGTTAATGCTCTGGCTTATTAAACCAGACTCTTGCATATTTCCTGGGGGTACATGAGAAGCAACCTAAAAACTCTGCACTCCTTTGGGAATAGTGGCCTTTCTGTGACTCGTGGAACAACTTCTGATCCTCCTGAATTTCATTCCATGTGAATGAAGGCAAGATAAAATCTCGGGCAAAAACTTACGGAATGTTGGAACAGCTCTGTTAAAAGCTCAGTAATAAAAAGTAATAAAACCGTGGGAGCTTTAGTTACAGCTTTTCAAAAGTTGCTTAACAGTGTTACATTTTAATTGATATTGACTTGGAAGGAAATGTTTTCTGAACAAAATTTAGCATATTCTTAATATTTGCAAAAGTCTGTTGGCCTTTGTAGCCACAAAGGCACAATGCTGGATCATGTTCAGCTGCTGTAACGAGCATCCCCAGGTCCCGTTTTGACTGGGCACTGTCCAGCAATTCTGCCCTTTTCCTGTAGCACTCCAGGAGGTTGTTGGGAAAAAAAAAGGAGGAAAAAAAAAAAAAAAAAAAAAAAAAAAAAAAAAAAAAAAAAAAAAAAAGAGGAGGAAAATAAAAGAAAAACAAGCAAACCAAAAAACACTGGCTCATGCAGCAACCCACTTGGATGTGTCTGCAGTCCTGGAAGCTTGAGTACCCTTTTTTCTCCTATGAATACACCTTGAGCTTGTTTGGGGGTGGTCTCACTTCCACGTGTCTGCAGTCCTGAACGTTTGACTACCCTTTTATCTCCTACAAATGGACCTTGAGCTTCTTTTTGGCAGTCTAACTTCCATTTGTCTGCAGTCCTGGAAGCTTGACCACCCTTTTTTCTCTAAAAATTGCACCTGCAGCTTCTTAGAGGGGTGGCACTTTCATGAGTCTGCTGTCAACAAGCTTATGGTCAATTTACAAATGAAAAAATGGTAGTCAAGCTTCCAGGACTGCAGATAGAGAAAAGCGACACCCCCCCAAAAAAAAGCTCAAGGTCCATTTGTATGAGAAAAAAGGGTAGTCAAGCTTCCAGGACTGCAGACACATGGAGGTGAGACCACCCCAAACAAGCTCAAGGTCCAATTTTTGGAGAAAAAAGGGTAGTCAAGCTTCTAGGACTGCAGACATATGGAAGGGAGACCCCCCCCTAAACAAGTTTAAGGCTTATTGTAGGAAAACATCAAGTAGTCAGGTTTTAGGATTGCAGACACATGGAAGTGAGACCACCCCAAACAAGCTCAAGGTCCAATTTTTGGAGAAAAAAAGGATAGTCAAACCTCCTGAACTGCAGAGACATCAAAGTGAGAACACCCTGGAAGTTTTGCTCCCCGTTTTTCTCCTACAAATGGACCTTGAGCTTCTTGTTGGGGATCTCACTTCAGTGTGTCTGCAGTCCTGGAAGCTTGACTACCCATTTTTCTCCTACAAATGGACCTTCAGCCTGTTTAGGGGTGGTCTCACCTCCATGTGTCTGCAGTCCTAGAAGCTTGACTACCCTTTTTTATCCGACAAAAGGACTTTGTGTTTGTTTTTGGGGGTCTCATTTCCATGTGTCTGCAGTCCTGGAAGCTTGACTACCCTTTTTTTTTATTATAAATGGACCTTGAGCTTGTTGGGGTTTTATGGGGACTAAAATCTCGAAACAGAAGGTTCATATAAAGTGTCTACTTAAGTAATCACAGTGTTCCGTGTTGTAAATGTTTGTATCAATTGTTAATGCTACGTCACACCTGTACCCTTGTTAATGCTCGTAGTTGCTCATGTCCCATTCCGTAGGGGCGTAAGTTACTGTTCCACGTTTACTAGGTTAAAGACATATTTAAAGACTTATCCATTTGTATCCGTTATTGTTCCAAGTTTGCATGTGAATAAGTTCATTTGTATACCTTTACCGCTCTCCCTCACCCCCCATTTCGTACCGGTGTCCATTTTGAAACTGTCTCCTTCCCATGGGGCCGTGCTCCCGCTGCTCCCCTCACACCCCTGATGGCAACACGCAAACCAGAGAACTCCCTGGGACTGCAGTGCCCACAGGAGGTGGAGTGGACACCTAAAAACCGGGGCAGCGGCTTGAAGCCAGCGCGCCCGTCCCGCCCGTCCGGCAGCGGCTGCGCCCTGGGCAGCGGCTTGAAGCCGCAGGGCGGGCGCCTGCGCCCCTCCCGCCCCGCCGCCGGCCGCTGCCTGTTGGCCGCGCTCCGGCGCCTGATGCGGAGCAGGATGTCGGGGCGGTCGCGGCGAAACCAGGGGTTCCTGTAGTGGAGCCAGGTGCCGGCATCGCCCGGCGCGGCTGCGCCAACCCAGCCCGGCCCCTTGCGGAAGCCGTAGCGGTTCAGCTGGCGCAGGAAGCTGCGAAACTGCGTGGCCCGGAAGGTGTGCGGGGCCGGCCCCTGGGAGCCGCCCGGGCCGAGCAGCTCCCGCTCCAAGAGGGAGCGGTCGATGAGCAGCCCCCGCGCCTGGCTGTCCCAGCGCACGGAGCGGACGCGGGGGCTGTTTGCCAGGCGCCACAGCTTGGCGGGGAAGGTGCCGGCGCTGAGCCCGGCGGGCAGCGGCAGCTCCGCCATGGCGTCCATCGCCGACTGTGGCCACAACGACCGGAGACCAACGGCCGCGGCTCGGCTCGGCTCGGCTCGGCTCGGCTCGGCTCGGCTCGGCTCGGCTCGGTTCGGCTCGGCTCGGCTCGGCTCGGCTCGGCTCGGCTCGGCTCGGTTCGGTTCGGCTCTGTTCGGCTCAGTTCAGCTCGGCACGGGAAGCCCCTGGGCAGGGTGGGCTCTGAGAGCAATGGTGGACTCTGTCCCCACACTGCATCCTGTGCCTGGATCACCGTCGGTGACGGAGGAAAAGGCCATTGCTTTGTCTTGGCTGGGGAAAGGATGAAAAGGGGACATTAGAAAGCATTCTTTTGGCCACCTTTTCAGCAGACTAACTGTTTTTTTCTCGCCATGTCTGCCTGTTTTTTGCAGAGTTGGAACATTTCTCATGATTCGCTGTCAGCAACAGCAGCAGGAAGGGGCAGTGATTTTGTCAGCATTGTCATCAAAACGCTAGTGCTGCCCCATGGATGGATGTTGCTTTATGCCAGGGATGAAAGGCCTTCACTTGTAGGGAGCTCATGCCGGTGTTTTCCCAAATGACGTTGCCATTTTCTTTCCTCAGGAATCGCTTCTTCTGTTTTTCCCCCCATCTGGGGAGATTTCCAATGCAAATGCCTCCTGCAGCCAGCTCCTGCCAATGCAGACTGACCAAGGAGATCTTGCAGTGGACAGAGACTCCCTAGAGCTGGTGTGGAGAGGTGAAGGGGGAAGGTTTGTCCTTTAGTCTTGAAGTCTTGTTGGGGAGCTGATTGTGCTTGGGGGGACTGACAAAAATGATGTGTCCTGAAAAACCACAGAGACTTTGGGGTTGTCATGTTGGGGCAGAAATTTCTGTCTGAGAACTTTTTGAAAAGTTTCAATTAACCTTTTTTTTTTTTTTTTCTTTTTTTTTTTTTTTTTTTTTTCTTTTTTTTTTTTTCTTTTTTTTTTCTTTTTCCCTGCAGAGATCCTTTTCCATACCTTTTGGGGAACTTCCCTCTGCTGGTCTCCCAGGTCAGGCCATTTCCCAAGGTTCCTTCCCAAAGTGAGGAGTAGCCCATGGCCTCCACTCTCCACTGGAACCAAAGGAAGCACAGAGCTTGCTGTTGTGGGAGAAGAGCTTCTCTTTCCTTTCCCTTTGGGGCAGGTTGGTATGTTCTCATTTGATAAAGGGAGGTTTAAACTCTGGAGGTGTTGCATTTCAAACTGCTCCAGCCTCGAGCTCTAGTGTGGGTATCCTTGGACAAAAGGCCTCCCTGTGTGAGCTCCCAGTGGGCTGGTTCAGTAAGGAAGTTGATATTTCAGGCTTGTGACTGCTGAAAGCAGTTGGTGTCTGGAGGTGTCCGGAGCTGAGAGCGACTACTTTTCTCGCCTGGCTGCAGAAAAGGTAGTTGGAAAGTGGGGATTGCACTTGCAGAGATGGCAATCGGGTGTTTTCCAAGAAATGGGCTGGCAGGGAGGCAGGTCTTGTGCTCAACTGGCTGTGTGTTTGTTTTGGTGGTGGGGAGATGTTGTAATGAATCAGCCGAGACTCCATATCCTTCATGCAGATAAAGCCAATTCTTTATTCACATCGCTTCTTTTGTCCAGTTTTCAGGGACCTCATGCACCACACCCGTTGGCGGGTAGTTTCCTTACTGCCTCATTTATTGGTCAGAAGGTCATTTGTGTGTATATGCTAAGTTTCAGGTTGTTTCCATTTTTCCTTGGTGGGTTCTGATGGAACAGAGCTAATATTTATGCAGATGCACTTGTTTTTCTCCCTAAGAATAGGCAGTTGTGTGAACAAACTTCTCTTTCTCTAAACAGTTTTCAACTGGGAACTTGCAAGCTATTGCTCGCTGCTTAGCTAAAGTAGCATGGCCTCATCCATATTCCATAAGACCTTTCTTTAATAACATTTTTTACCTGTCTGCAACAGGGAGAGTCACAGACACAGACACAGACACCAGCTGAAGCAACAGTGTCATTTACTATCATGCAGGAGTGCAAAGACAAATCAGAAAAGAAGGTGGTAAGCAATGCACCTTATCACTGGTACAAAAGGTTGCCTCTAGTGGTTAAGAAAGATACATCAGCAGACACCCTTTTTACTTTATCCTTCATCCAGATCCACTCATCAGGTGGGGAAAGCTGTCCCAGCAAAGCTCGGGAAAGTCACTGCGAGGAACTAGGAAATCCTACACTGCCTCCCCCTTTCTTGGCCACCAGGCTTCTGACTGCACTGTGAGAGTAGCCCAGCTTTGACAGTGGTGAACGAGCAATCTGACAGACCTTCTGGGGCAGGAGATCTGATTTCCTTCTCCTCTTGGTTTTCTCCCTGAGCCTGTCCAGGGCTCAAGGAGGAACCAAGGCCAGATGTGGCCTTGTCTGGTTTCTTCATGCTGAAAGGTAAAGATGTGTTTCACCAATGAATGAATGCATAGATCCTAATGATAGTAACACTTGGTTAAGGAGCAGATCCATTGAAAGTTTGGTTGGAAGGGTCATCCAGAGGGCAGATTTAGCTCAGGGCCTGTTGTTCAGGCCTTAGTCCTTCAGTATTTTGTGGTGCAAATCAATGCCCTGGAAAGCTGGAAACAAATGAGTCCCTCTTGAGCACGTTTCAGAGCGGGAGCAGGATTAGCCCTGCAAGGCTGGGCTAGGGCCAAGAGCAGAGGGCCAGCAGGCTGCATTTGCCCAGAGGCAGCCGTCCAGACCAAGAAGGCCACTGGTGCCCAGGGCCTGAGGTGCCCGAGGCTGCCTCCCCGCTGTGCAGCTCTGCAGAGCCCGTGGAGCGCAGGGTCCCGGGCAGCCAGGGCGGCCTGGCTGCCTTGGAGCACGAGGAGTGTCCCAGAGAAGCTGCGGCCCTTTGCTTTTTAACTGTTGCTCAGAGTCTTGTCATTAGTCCACACTGTCTGACATGTTTTCCTTTCCTCTGGCATATTGAAGAGAGCTTTTTGAGAAAAGTGGCTGATGTAGCTTCTGCTGGTGCTGGTGCTTTTGTCTGCAGGTCAGGGCAGGTGGTTTGAACCAAGGACGGAGTCCGCAGTTAACACTGCAGTTTTGCCAAGCCAAGAAAACCATTCACAACTGGGTGACCGATGCTGAGCAGCTTTGCTAGTTTTTGGAAAGTTATCACCTTAAAAAACCCAACAAATGTTCCTACATGAGGGTACCAGCAGTGTACCAAAGATCCCAACTTTTTCCACCTCTTTTCTGTGTCTTTGGTGTTTCTAAGTTCCCCATTCCCCAGCAGGAATGAAAGCATGTATGATAATGTGAGTGATTTGAGAGCTCTGTGTTGTGCCCTGCCACATCAGCGTTGATGACAGGCTGGACATGGACAGGTGTGTCGAGTTCAATTCATCCCAGTTCTGTGCCAACAGCAGCCCCAAGATGCCGAGAAGAACAAGGACGGTGGGTGGGTGTGCACGCACAGCCCTGTGGCCTGACTGCTGTGTGGGCAGAAGGTTCTCAACAGCAGTACATCTTCACTCCCCCAAGTGGGAAGAATATATCAGATCTATATGAAATGAAAATATTTATGAAACTGCACTCAATGGTACATATTTATATGTATCATAGATGCAATTTATCAAATATAATGCTGCATATTCTATATTTTGATATGCCATAATCAATAGAATATATCAAATATAGAGTTGATCTTTCCCTAAGCTATTGCCTGTGGGTCCTAGAGGCCATCTCCTAGTGTTACTACATTTGTGCCTTCTGGTACTAGTTCTTACAGCAGCAACTCCCCTGGGAGTTCCTCCAGGGAACTTCACAGCAAGGGCTTCCATCACTGTCGTGGCTGTGGGAACTTGTTGCTTGCCATTTCTCCCCCAGAATCCTTGTGGATTCTGGAGCATGTCAGCACAGGTGTCCATGGCCCTTCCTTCATCGCCGGCCTGCAGCACTCACAGCCCTGCGGCCTCCCCCTTGCTGCAGCTCGTTTGCAAAGTGCTGCCAAAGGCAGCGGAGCTGGCTCAGGATCCCTGTTGGCTCCTGGGCTCCAGGATGACCTTCAGAGGGACACTTGGAGCACTTCCTGAAGAGCTGCCCATGGCATGGCGGGTGGATTTGTCCTCCCTGGGTGGCTCTGGTTGGAGCTGGATGCTTCGTGGAATCCCGGAGTTTTCTCAGCGGCCTTTGGAGCGAGTTCTCAGCCAAGGTGTGGCTCTGCTGCCATCCCAAATCTGCACCTGCCTTGCCCAGCCTGAGTGCAAGTGGGGCATGTGCTGGGCATGGATGGAGATTTCCATGGCCAAAATCCTCCAGTATATAAAACTGCTCATTGCTCTGGACAGCACAAATCACAAAACACCCATCGCAGTTGACAATTGTAATTTCTTGCAGATTCCTACAGCTGCGCTGCTGATCAACAAATACACCAGAATTGATTTCACATGGAAAATGTAATTTATTACAAATTGCTACACCTGCGCTGACAATACAGAACTATGCCGATGTCAATTTGAGTCTTAAAAAAAGGAATTTATTAGATTTTTACAACAATGCTATGTAAAAATATAGAAATATCCACTTCAGTTAAGAAAACTTAATTTATTGCCAACATCGACAACAAGTCACTAGACACAAAGATCAATTAGGTGTTTAGCAACTTAATTTATTACGTATTACTGCAAGCCTAAAGCCCATCTAGGAATACAAAAATATCAGTATTTCTATCTAAACAGTCGTCTACAAAGATCTCAATCGATACAATGACACAACTATACATCTCCAAACATGTTTAAATAGAAAGATACACCCAGATACACCCACCTCAAAATACAGAAGTCAATACACAGATGTAAATAGAAAACTAGATATATTTACTTCTAGGAATACCAATATACCTAATTAAAGAGCCATATAACTCCAACTGCATAAACAGAAATACCTACACAACTGTATTCATAGGAAATAGAATTAAAACACACATAGAACAGCATACTTACATATACATATACATATACTTACATCCATATATACATATGTTATTACAAAGATGTATGCATATATACAGACACATATATATGTAGCATACATTTATAAATATACCAAGATACATACAGAAATATTCCTATACAAATAGTAACTTGCATATATAAATATCCATGTAATTATTCCTCTCTATGCTACAGTCCATTTATCTTTAAACAGTAATCTAAGCAGAGGGATTCCTGCCACCCCATCTTCAAAGCCTTTCACTCTGTTCTTGCTTCCTCCCCTGCAGAGCAGCACCCCTGGACAAGGACAGCAGATGTCACTGGCTCAGGGGACAGTGCCTGGGGCCACCGGCAGCTCCCAGCGCTCCAGGGACAGCCGAGGCTGGAACTGCTGCTCCGCCCGGCCTGGCCGCCAGCTCGGACCCAGCACAGCAACAGGGGACACAGGGGGCACAGGGGGAGAAACAAGAGCTGAAACAGGCAGCTGAGGGGGGAAAGAGGTAAAAATGCAGCCTAGGCCTACACAAATATCACTCTATCCGTCTCTATCGATTCACAGACCGTCACAGGGCTTTGCTTTGTGATGTCAGGGCACGGTTGCCACGTGGTCGTGGTGACATCGCAAGGTTGCCTTGGTGCACGGAAGGCCTCAGGGGTGTCAGAGCAGTTCTTGAGCTTGCTCAGTGCAGGAACTTGGTCCTGTGCTTGAGGCTTTTGTCAGTGGGCAGCTGCTGACTGACAGGAGACTCCTTTTAGCTAGCGTTAGAGCGCAGTCTGCAAACTTGCACAGCAGTTGCCACAATGATTGGGCAACTCGCCGCTGCAGTTTTCACTGTTTATGGAGTTACTTATTCCTGCTATTTCCTGACTCACCTGGCAGGTAAGTCGAGGTTTTCCCTGGGTGTCACCTAACCTGGTTTTTGTGTCTTCCTGCTCTTTCTTAAGTGACTGAGTTGATTTGGAAACAGAAAGGCCATTGGGATGCCGCTTGGGTAAAGCTCCTGTCAACATGTTCAGCTCAAAAGGGGGTGTGTGTAGCCAGGGCCGTGCGGGCAGCATTTGCAAGGGAACCTGCAGGAGTTGCGTTCCCTCCGTGGGAGAGTCTGTGGCAGCAGAGTTTGCCAATTCCTCCATTGCTGGGTCGAGCAGGACAACTTTGAAAATGTAGACTGGGAGGCCTTCTTGGAAGGTCTTCTAAAAATGGTTGTCTCCAGTTTTCTCAAAGCATCTGCTTCATTTTCCCTTGCCTACTGCAGGTCACCTGAGCCGGGTATTCAGAGGTGCTGATCCTGAGGTGAGTAAGGAAAGAACATTTGATGTTCCTGGTGTTTAAAATTGTGCAGCAAGCTGTGAGCTTGGCCTGTGGCAGTAGAGTGTAGAGGGCCAGCTGAGTAGGCTGCAAGAAAATCCATTTCCATGTCTGCTGCAGCAAGAGCAAAGGCATCACTGCCTATTTCCTAATTTTCCATTCCAGAGCTTTAAAAGAACTAAAAGATCAGCTTTGCAGAGAGAATGGTGCTTCCTGATAGTAGTCAGGGGGGAATATGTAATTTGGAGCAATTTGCAGTGTCCAGTTGAATCAGCCCATTAGAATTTAGTCAGAGTGACTTAGAATCCCCTTGCTCTCCAAGTTGATGATTTGTGCTTAGTAGAGCTGGTTCTAGAGCTGAAGAGAAAGAAGGTTCTAAATGATGGGTCATGGCCTGTGTCTCACGCTCCTGTCTGTCCACAGATCCCAGAACCAAGAGCAGACTCTCCTCCGGCTTCCTCTGCTCCTGGACAAGAAGCCGAAGAGGAGCCAAATGACCAAAAGGCTCCAGCTGTGGTCACACCACAGCCGGAACTTTCCCAGACAGTAAGTGCCACTTCTGGAGGGTGCTGTCTTTAGTGCGAGGCAGAGCTGCAAGTTTCTGAGCAGCCAGCTCTTGCTGTTGGTGGCTGAGAATGCTGAGTGCTGCAGTCCTGCCAGACCTAGCCATTCCCCTCAGCCAGTGACAGCTGGAAAATGGGCTTTGAGCTGCCATGTTTAGGCCCCAGCTTGCTGGGATTCTGATAGGGGCCAGCCTGGAGCAGGAAGGTTCCCTGTCTGCAGAGGAGGGAGCATGTCAAAGGCACTGTGCTCAGCCTTGGTGGATACGTAGGGGACGCTGTGGTCTGGGGACACCTGTCCCCCTCCACAGACGTGCCAAGTACCCACAGGCACCAAAAGTCTTGATCTGACAACACAAGCTCTTTGAGGTGGTTTGTCCCCGTGAGCTTCTTGGCTGTGCTTACCCGGGAGCATTTCAGAGACACGCTGGGGACGTGGAGTTGCTGTTTGAAGACAGGGATCTTGGTGCCTTTGTTGCCAGGCTGTTCTTTTGCCTCTTCAGGCAGAGCAGTCAGTAGCAGAGCTGGCAGGCACTCGGAGTCCACCTGTCTTTTGGCTTTTAATAAGCTGCTAAGAGATGATGTGTTGTCCGTGAATCTTTGGGGGGCCACTCTTCTCTTGTGTGGTAAAAGACACGTTCCCTGTCAGCTTCCAAAGAGGCTGTTGGAGCTTCAGCCCCAGATGGAGGCTGATTGTACTGCTAGTGTCACAGTGGGACAGAGTGAAGGGCAGGGAGAGGGGAATTCAATGGAGCTCTTGGGACTGAGGAGGCCAGGAGTCCCCCAGGCACTGAAAGCACAGAGCCTTGTCATCTGCAGAGATCAGCACTGGGACAGGAGGGTTACAGTGGAAGCAGAGGTGGGCAGGGAAGCAGAAAGAAGTGGCTGAATGAATATGATTTGTACGCTGAAAAAGGAAAAAGCTGAGCCTGATGGCATCTCCCAGTCACTTGCTCTGCATTTGTTTGTACAGAACGTGGAGGCAGAGGCACAAGCAGAACCGCCCAAACCTCCGAGTGACACGATGGCAGCGAGGAGGAAGAGCAGGGAAGACATCAGAAGAACTGAGGATCAATGGAAACTCCATCAGGAGAGGGGCAATCAACAAAACCATGTAAGCGGAGGAGTAGTAGCCACTCCCCTGATGGAAGGTTCTGTCTCCTGTTCTTTACGGAACTTTGGAGACAAGCTGCAGGCAGAGCTGCAGAAAACTCGGGCTAGGATCAAGGCACGGGAGAAGAGGCTGGAGGAAGAAATAGAGATTCTAGCAGAAGACCGAGCGAAAATTTGTCTCCTCCTTGAGAAGCGAGAGGCTCTACAGAAACAAGTGAGTGAATGAGCAATAGCCACTGCAGTCACCAACCTGGTGCTTTCTGCCCTTCTTGCCTTTCCCCTGCAGAGCAGCAGGGGGGTGGGGTGATGCCTCTGAGTGCCATCCTGCTCCAGTGTGTGCCACAGGCACTCTGAAGGACACTCCCTGCTCTGCTGAATCTCAGCTGCTGCCCTGCACAGTGGCACTAGTGCTTTGGCCTTTTGGCCAGCAGTCATCTGAATGCATTCCTGCTGGCCTCTTCCTGCTCTCCTTGTTTCTTGAGGTGTTCTTGCAGGTGAACACGGTGACCCAGATGGATCTGGAAAGAAGCTGTCTGTATCCCTTGTGAATCTGGTCCTCTCCCTTTCCTCAGAGTCGATGACTCTTGGCTGACAGGGACAAGCTGGACTCTCTGACTGCTTTGCTCTCTTTGACTTGAGGTGGAAGTGTTGACATCTCGCCTGGCAGCCTGCAAAGATTTCCATCAAGTGACTGGCAGCAAGGAGCCCCAAGATTCCTGTGAGGCACAGAAACTGTCCCAAGCAGCAGCGCTGCCGGTTGGGCACGTTCAGAAGATGCCGGAGGAAAAGAGGACTCCATGGGAGAAGGTAGAACATTTGAACAAAGAGCTGCAAGTGTGTCTGCAGCCCTTGGAGGGGGAAAAGCGTCCTTGGGAGAAAGTGGAATGGTCATTTTGGCAGTCACCCTTCAGAAAACCCACGCAAATGCATTTTGGAGAAAATGGACAATGAATCTGGCCTTGCACTCCAGTCAAACCAGCCTTTGGCTTTGAGCCATCCAGTTTGAGGAGTGGACATCAGAACAAACCCATGGCAGAGCCCTGCATGTGGCTGACAGCATCTTGCTAAGGGCTTGCATTTGAAATGGGATCTGGGGCTAATCTCTGCCAGCCACTTTTCTTTCTGACACCAACTCCTTTGTTGTCTCAGATCTCCACAGGCTCTTCTGTTGAACCTGCAGGAGCAGCAGTGTCACCTGAAGGCACTAGTGCTGGCCAAGCTGTGCAGTGGAACCCGGGCAGTTCGTTCATCTCCAGCACTGACACGGCTTCTGCTCAGCAACAGGAGATGGAGGATGATGAGGATGAGTCCCTGGAGCTCCTGAGTATGTCTTGTGTCTTTCTTCTCTGAGGGACAGTGTATTGTGTGCACGTGTCAGCACAGCTGGACCCAATGATTCTCCTCCCTTTGGTGTCCCAGGAGCATTTAGGGCTCCCCACAGGAAAGGCTGTGCTCCAAGGCAGCAAGAGAGTGCTCTGGGTGTTCCCACTGCCTCTGAGGGCAGCTTGGACGTGCCTGGGGTTTGCCTGAGCTTCCCCAGCTGCTAAAGGCAGAAGCAGGGGTTGTCCTTGCATCAGCAGAAGGCTGTGAGCTAGCAAATGATTTGGGCAAGTCCTGTGTGCTAGTGGCCAAACTGGATAGAATAGTCAGCTTCCTAAATTCTCCTTAGACTCCTGACTTCTCATCTGCCATCCGAGCAAAAAAATACCTTCATGGAAATTGGTTTTGGCATTTTGTCTTTTGGTTGTGGTTTTAGTTTGGGTTTTTTTCCGGATTTTTTTTGGGTAGAGGTTTTTTTCTCCATCTTGAAGGAGCTCTTCTGCCCCATGTGTCTTAGTGACGTCATTTTGATGATGTTCTTATTTACCACTACTACATCTGCAGGGTTTTTAATGAGAATATTATATATTTGTCAGTGAGGAATCTTTGGAAAGAACATCAGGTGACAGCAGAAACAGAGAGCAAGAGCTGTTTTTTTTGTGCCCCCAATGAAAAAAAACAGATCTTTTTATTACAATCTGTATTTCATATCCTAGTTTTGTTCCTAGAAAGATACATCCAAGAGACATAGGCCTGGGACATGATCAGATAAAAGTGCACTGTAGGCATTTCTCAAGTGTGAGCCTCGAGCCCATCTGCTGTATATTCCTCAGATCCATGACACTTTTTCCTACCTGATTCCCAGTCATTCCCATGACTGTTAGAATGCTACCCACTGGCCCAAGCCCTGCTCAGATCAGTCTCTAGGAAAACACATCAAGCCCTTTGTGATTCTACAGCACAAGTCATTGAAGCTGCTTCTTGCCCAGAGCAGCTGCCGGTCCTGTGCCCTCAGATAAGACCTGGTGGGGCTGAGAAGAGAGCCCAGCTGACTCTCTGTCTCCCGTCACCTGTTGGCACAAAAGGGCACTGACGTGCACCTGGGTGTGTCTGCTCTCCAAGCCAATCCTGCCGTGTCCTCAGTGGGGGCAGCAGCTTGGAAGGGGCTGGGTGTGGCCGTGCCTTCTTGCCATTGCTTGTCAGTGCTGGTGCCTGGGCTTTGGCAGCTTTGTGGCGGTGGCTGCCCTGGCCCTAAGGGCTGGTGTGAGCGCCGAGGCTGGAGCCTTCCTTAGCTGGGAGAGTGCCGCTGCCGGCCGGCCGCTGCAGCGCGGAGCTGCCCCGAGGCAGCAGCCCCTGCTCTGGGCTGGCTCCTGCACGGCCTGGGCTGGGCTCACAGAGGGTCAGCATCTCCTCTGGGCAGCTGTCCGTGTCCCGCCGGCACCTGAGGAGCACTGCTGTCCTTGCTGCCCTTGCCCGCTGCGGGAAGGTGGGCACGTGTGCGGGGCTGAGAGGGCGAGTGCAATGGCAGGGACTGATCCCTGCTGTCAGGGGGAGGAGAAGCAGTGTGGTTCTTCACGTGGGCCACGGGCAAGGGCGTCTTCCAGCTCAGCCTGCTCCTCAAGGGTGAGGGTCCTGCTGCTGAAGGCCCCTTGGGATTGGTTAGAGCATGAGCTGCTTGGGTTTACAAAGGGAAAGGCATTCTTTTGGTAAAGTGCTGCAAGGTGGGGAAGATGCCCTCCTCTCCTGGGAATGCATCTCCCTGTGCTTTGTTTGCTGTCAAGAGATCTCTTCAAAGGACTGTAGAAATCAGTGCTGGCCTGCTTGTACTGCAGAGCTGCCTGTCTTGTTGCAGTTCTTGCAGTTGTTGTTGTTACGCAGCTGGCCACAAAGGACTCAGAAGGCCAGACTGCACAGCCCCAGCAGGGCTGCCTTTTATATCTCCTGGATAGTGGGATCTCTGCTTTCAAGTGAACATCTTGCATTTTGTTTCCCTCAGGGCAAATGGCGAGCATGGAAAATCCCCGAAAGAAATACATTGAAGAGGAAATTGTTGGCAGAGGGTGAGTCCAACCACAGTTACTTGTACACAATCTTGGGGCAACGATTTGCTGCTGGAATATCTGTCAAGGGTGAAGTCAGGCAAGTTGCAAACATATTCAGACACTGGGGTTAGTCTGCCCCATCTCTCAGTACCAGCCAGAATTTGGAAGTGTGGTCAGAAGGAATTGTCAAAGACACTTGGATTTCATTGCCAGAAACAGCAACCACCCCTTTTTGTAGCAGGCAGATAACTGTTTGAAGGAACATTTCTTCCCAAGAGTTTGCTGAAGGAAATAGTGTGATCAGGATAAAAACTGCCCAGTTTAGAAACTGAAATCCAAGATGAAAGAATCACCTGGCCTTTTGAGCTGAGGCACTAAACCCCAATGCTTCAGAAACAGGCCCAGTGCCCATGCACTGGAGAGGAAAATGCATCATCTGCCTTCTGGCAGAGCCCTCCTGCATGCTGCAGGTTGGAGGCATTTCCAGCAGACATCTCCTGTCTGGACTGGCTTTCACTCCAAGGTCTAAATGGCTTCTCCTTTCTTTGCTGCTGTTTTGTTTCTAGGGCTTTTGGAGAGGTTTGCAGAGCCATCGACACTGCCACAGGACGACAGGTAAATGTCAAGAGCCCCTGCAGATTCTGCTGCTCTCCAGGGCTTTCCTCTCTCGTGTCAGCTGTGGCTGCAGCTGTGGCTAGAGCTGTGCTGCAAAGGAACAAGAAGCACGGACTGGTGCCAGCCAGCCAGCTGCATTTGGGACAGTCTTTGTCCTGCTCAGCTGCCAGAAGGAAGGCAAGGAGGGCAGCGGTTCCTTTCAGAGAAGGACGCTCTCCCTGGCTCTCAATTGCTCCAACAAAGGTGGTGCCTTGCAGCATCTCACTGCTCTCTGGGGCTACGGCTTCAGAGTCCTCAATTCCCATTTCTGGCTGCCAGCAAATACATCTGAATGTTCCTGCCAGTTCCTTAGCCACCTGCAGTGCTGCACTTGGGAACTGCACGTAGGGAGAGATCTGCAAGGCGTCCCTAAAAGCCCTAAGCCTTGCCTATAGCCCGAGATGTATCCACAGAGTACCAAGGCACGCATTTCTTCCTCTGAAGTACGGACAGAGAAACAGAGAGTGTGCTCAGAGCTTTGGGGGGTGAGAGTTGAGACACCATTTTTAACAAGTGGACAAGGCAAATTGTGGTCAGTGGCCACGTGTCCTGGAACTGGCCCCCAAAGGAGCAGAGAAATGAGCTGTAGGAATGTCAGTTCCTAATTACTCCTTTGTCTAATCGCAAGGCACTTTGGCAGAGCTCACCTGTGTCATTGCAAAATCACTCGCTCCATGTGTGTTGTGGTCTCATTCCACCAGCTTCTAAAGTTACTGATTTTCTGTGTCATTCTAGGTGGCCATTAAGAAAATCAATCTTCAAGGACTGAATAGGAATCAACAAGCGCTTAATGAAATCATGATCATAAAGAAGAATAAGAGTCCCCATATTGTGGATTATTTAGACAGGTGAGTGGTCATGGTCTCTTCCCATGAAGGTTTGTTTCCGTAGTAAGAGCATGCGAGGTTAAAACCCCACTTTGGACACTGGCAGAAAATAGAGCTGTTAATAATCAGTTAATTATTATTTCTCTACTCATCTCCAATGGATGGGAAGAGAGTGTATTTTGCCTGCGTGTGTCTTCCCTGACTTTCAAACACTGAGCTGGAACATTGGCCAAAAACCTGAATCAACCCTCCCATACTAAGTCAATACCTTGTAAGCTCACTGCCTCCATGTTGTCTCAAGATTGATTTTTTCAAGTTTCTTCAATGCTGATGAAGCATGCTAGAGAGGATTTCCCTTGGATTGTTGCCCCTCTTTTCCAGGGCTGGCCATGCCAGGAACACTAGGTGCTCCTTTCCAGAAATACCATGCGGGACAGGTTTTTCATCTTGGCTGATACTAAACTGTACTTTTTGCTTGCTGGCCATCTAAAATATCTCCTTTTTCACAGATGTGCTGTTCTCCTTGAGACTGCACAGACTGCAAACAATGCACAGCCTAAAGGGAGTGTCTATTCCTTGAATTCTGTCCTTGTCACAAAGGGACCCGGAAACAAGAATCAAGCAAAGAAACCAATGTATGCATGTTCATCTGCATGGCCTTGTTCCCTTCTTTCAGCTACCTTGTGCTCGATGAACTCTGGCTGGTGATGGAGTACATGGATGGAGGCTCTCTGGATGATGTCATCGCTGAGGTTCGCATATGTGAACACCACGTTGCAACCATCAGTCGAGAGGTGAGGGATCCCATCTGTGCGTCCCAGGGCTTGGGCAGTATTGTCTGGGAAAGGGGCTCAGGACAGGAGTGATTCCGTGAGCCAGGCTTTGTTTCTGTGTGGCTGATATGCTCTGGGCAAGCAAGAGCCTCTCAAGTGAACAGCCTGCCAGTGCCCCTGCACTCACTGGACTCTGTTCTTGTCCTCTTCTCTCCCGCTGTTGCATTCTCACTCTGGCTCTTGTATTTGCTCTTCTCCATCTTGCCTCTTTGGCCTGTCTGCACTGCATTCCTTGCCTGTAAAAGCAAAGGTGGGGGTGGCACTGTTTGAAAGGAGCAGCAAAGAAGAAAGACTCATTTCTCTGAGTCCTCAGCTGGAAAGGTTAGCAGTGCAGCCAGAGTGCTCTGTACTTCTGAGCACATGCACTGCAGCAGCAGTCATCCTGGCTGGTTTGCAGGGCAGAGTCTACACCAGCAGTTGCTGTTGCTCTTTGACAAGCTGACATGCCTTTCTTTAGAAAGGTGCTGCTCTGCCTGTGTTGGAGCAGCGAGCTCTTGCCCTCAACGGCACTGTCTTCTGCCATTACTCCTCATTCCCCTGCAGAGGGAATCTTGGAGAGCTCTTTCCTTTGTTGTGTGATAAAATCACATCACTGATTTTTGCCCTCCCGTTTCTGGTTTCTCTCTCAGTGCCTGCAAGGACTGGATTTTCTCCATTCCAACAACGTGATACACCGAGATGTGAAGAGCCTCAACATTCTCCTCAAAACGGATGGCTCTGTCAAGCTGGGTCAGTATATTCTTGGGCAGGTGCAGCGTTCCAGGGATATGTGGGCTGTGGGGCTGCTTTTGAGTGAGTGCCAACCCCCCCAAAATGGTGCTGGTGGCAGTGCAGGGAGCCTGTTGTGAGCTGAGCACACGGTGGCAACGTGCACAGACCAATGGCAAGGATCGAGCAGTGCACAGTGGCATTGCTCTGTGTGTGTCCCTTCCAGAGGGAGGGGGCTACAAGTCTAAAGCTTCAGGGGAAGAAAAGACACTGCTGGAGGCCGTGTAAAAAATGTGGGGATTTTTGAAGCAGCCAATGCCATATTTCCTTGGCTAAAGTCCTGAGGAAACAGAGCAGGGACAGTTGTCCAGGAGATTCAGCAGCACATTCTCCAACTTCAACTGGGCAATTCTTTTCCTTGCTTTCCTAATTGCACAGGATTCAAATAAAAACGGTCTTTTGCTTTCTCCCCAGCTGATTTTGGCCTCTCTGCTCAACTCACCTATGAGCAGAGTAGACGGAGATCGGTGACCGGGACTGCTTGGTGGATGGCGCCTGAAATTGCAAAAGCTGAGTCCTATGGCCCCAAAGCAGACATCTGGTCTTTTGGAATTGTGGGCATTGAAATGGTGGAAGGAGAACCTCCTTACGGGAATAAAGGTCCTCTCGTGGTAAGGTGTAAATACTCTCTGATCCCGCTGTCTTTCTCCCCCATCCCACGTTCTGTGTGCCATTGGACAAAATTCCATTGCCATCTGCTGGAACTACTTTCACCATGGTCCCTTTCTGAAAAAGTCCCGGCAGCACATCAGCATCTGCTGGGGTTTTGGTTGCATCCATGGGGGAACTCAAGCCTTAGCCCAGGCAGACAATCTCCCTTCTCAGGCAACATTGGGCTTTGGCTTAGAAGTCGTTCCAGCTCTTTTGGCCGTGTAGATGGCCCTACTAACAGGAAACAAGCATCTTAGAGCTGCTGTTCTCTTTCCTGAAATGAAGGAAAGAAACCCAAACCCAACAAAGTTTCTAAAGCAGTGGTTTGGAGAGAAGTGTACCCCCATTCTTCTCACAGGGAAACTTGCCTTAACTGAGGGATTTCCTTTCTTTACTTTTAATTACCATTGTTTTCAAGAACCAAGGAAAAAGCTTGATGACTTTTATAGCAGCTGTGCTTAAGGGACCAACAAGTGCTGCAGGGATGCTTTTCATGTCATACTCCTTGGAAATACTAGAGTGAGTTAGTAGAGCAAAGTCCCTCTTCCAACTAGCCTGTCAAGCTGGTCAGGTGAATCCTCGGAGAAGCAAAGGTGCTTTTGCTGATGTAGTTTCCACTAAGGAGGTCAGTCAATGAAATCAGCTGCCAGGGCAAGATCTGCTGGATGCTGGAAAAGCTGTGACTGCATCAGGCTTTGGGTTTTTTGTTGGTCCAGGAAAGTCATCTCTTCCTCTGTGCCACGGCAGAAACTGCCACTGCAGAGTGCAGCTGAAACAATGGGATCTGGGAGAGCAGTTCCAGATGTGAAAGAAGCAGCTGAGAGACTCGTCTTTCCTTTTTCTCCAGGCTCGATTCCTGATAGCCACCAAAGGGATCCCAGAGCTGCAGCAGCCCAAGCTCCTCTCCCCTTTGCTGCGTGACTTCCTGAGCTGCTGCCTGCAGAGAGACGAGGAGCGGCGCTGGTCTGCCAAGGAGCTGCTGCAGGTAAAATGCCAAGGGGCTGCAGGGGAAACAGTGTCCCAGGGACGGGCTCCTCCTGCACTGAAGTGCCAGGCATCAGATGAGCCTCGTCCTCCTCACCTCCACTCTTGGTGCTGTTCAAATGAGAACAGCCAGGAATCCTAGACTGGGCTGGGCTGGCAGGGACCTGTAAGCGTCATCTGGTCCAAGTGCCCTGCAATGAGCAGGGGCGTCTTTCAAGAGATCAGGATGCTCAGACCTGAAATATTTCCAGGCCTGGGACATTTAGCAGCTCTTGCAGTAAGCTGTGCCACTGTTGTCCCACTGTTGCTCCTTAGACCTACTCTGACTCAATCCCCATTTTCATTGAAAAAAAGATTACCCTTATTTTGGGGCTCTTAGCTTGGAAAGTAATGGTTCATTCTTGGCTTTTTTGTTTTCCTTTGTGCAGCATCCATTTGTAACATCGGCCAAGCCTACATCCAGCCTGGTGCCACTCATCCTTACCTTTAAGAGGTGGAAGGAGTTGACAGGAATGGACCAGTCACTTAAAAACTTTTTCTTCCATCACCAGCATCGTAGTGGATTGTAGAGTAGGATTTTAGCCTAGGATTGTAGGGTAGTATTTTGGCCTAGGATTGTAAATAAAGTTTCTGAAACCTCAAGTCATTTTGAAGATTCTCCTCCTTCTGAGCCTGTGAGAATGCTCAACATTTCCTTCTGAACTGTCCATTTTTGCTTAGAGGTGGAAAGTGACATTGATGCCTTCTTTGGTACGGTTTGAAGGGGGAGTAGGCTCTTCTTTCGTCATGCTCTCCGGACCGCAGTGCCTTTGGAATATGGCCCAGGGGCTGGGTTTTACCCAGCTGTGGCACTTGTGTTTGAGGCAGAAAGGGCAGTGGCATTTGCAGGCAGAACCAAAGGACGAGTGGGGCAGCCCAAATACCCTGTGCAGATGCAGGCCTTGAGCTCTGACTCGAGAGCATTTGGGTTGCTGCCACTTGCATTTGTATCCCTAAGTGCAATCTCTTTGTCTGGGGGAGAGTTTTGCCCAAGTGAGACAGCAGAAAGATCAGGGAGGCTGCTGGGAAAGGCGCAGAGCTGGTGCAGAGCTGTCAGCGGCTGCAGGGTGAGCCCAGGCCCTGCCTTGCCCAGGCTGGAGCCCCAGCAGAGCCCTGGCAGAGCCCGGAGCAGCCTGAGCCTGGGCAGAGGCAGCTGCAAGGAGGCCCTTGGAGCTGCAAGAGGCAGCAGCCCGGCCCTGGGTGCCTCTTGGGGGCCCCGGGCGAATCCTGCGCTCTCAGAGCCCAGCTGGCAGCCGGCTGCTCCCGAGGGGAAGCGTGGCCGTGCTGGGCACAGCACAGACCGGTGGCATCGGCCGTCCGGAGCGTGCACAGGAGCAGAGAAAGGCAAACCACAGCCGAGGGCTGCAGGCCTGGCTGAGGATTGCCACCCTTGTGCCGGCTGCCCTCTAACTCCTGGCCAAGGCGAGCAGTGTGTGCAGCGCTCTGGGCACAGGGGAGGGAGCCGGGCTGCTCCGCAGGCTCCGGCACAGGGCAGCCTCCTTCAGGCACGGCGCTTCTGCCGGGGGAAGCGAGGCCAGCGGCAGGCAGGGACAGCTTGTCAGGTCACATCTGCAGGAGCCGGGGCCTCACACGGCTCTGGGAGGAAGCGCCTGCAGTGCTGGAGTTGTGCACTGAGCCAGAGCAAAGGGGTGAAATGCAGAGTGTTCTGCAGAAATATTCCAGGGCGCCAGGCCAGCCTGCTTTGAGCTCTCTGGCACACAGCAAGCACTGTGCAATGCAGCCCTGAGCTGCTGGGAGAAGGGTGTTAGAAAGGAGCCAACTCTTAGATGAAATTAAATGGGGAAAAAGTCCTCAAAGCCAAAGAGAACTGTTTCTTAGGAAGGATTCCCCTGAGCTGGGTGTGTATCTCCCTCTCCCAAGAGCCAAACACACACACAACACACACAACACACACACAGAAAATGCTGCTTTTTACTGCCTTTCCCAGTCCAGGGTGAACCGTGTCCCCTTTCCCTTTGGCTGGGTAAAAGGAAACTTGTATTCTGTCCCCACCGCCTCCTTTTCTGTCCCCTCCCCTCTTCTCCTACTTCCCTTTTGGTTTGGTCTTCACGCTGGCCTTTCTCCCAGCTCACAGCAACACCCAACAAATCAACTAGAACCAATCCAAACCCTAAATAACAACCCCAAGAACCAACAGTTTTCGTTCTTTCTTCTAATAACCCTGCAGCTGCAGCAAAATATTACCTCCTATCTCACTGAGGGAATCGGGCATGAGCCTGTGGCTCGTGCTTGAGCAGTGAACTGATTTGGAAGGGAGCAGAAGGGTTTCAGTAGGCAGTTTGTGTTTTTCTTCTGAATTGCTGAAGGAAAGACACACTCTGGCTTCAGTCAGCAAAAACATTTTCAAGGTGCATTGAGGACATGCTTGTGAGCAATTCCCAGAGAAGGCAGGTTTTGAGAAAATGTTGAACTGTAACAAATTGTGAATTCCCTTTGCATTAACAGAGTGTTAAGCCCTCTATTCCTCCGGAGCAGTGATTGATGTGTGCAAGTGGCTACCTTAGCCTTGAGAATAGAGTAGTCTTCCTAAGAATGTAGCTGGAATGAATTCAAGGGGAAAAGAGTGGTTGTAGGAGGCTCTTGGGCATCAGAGGAGAATTGCAGGAATGGGATGTTCCCCAAATGACCACCTGAGACTCGCAAGAGAGCCCTACTCTCCTGTCAGTAACTTCTGAGAAGTGGTTTAAATATGTCAACTAATTTGAGGGAATGTTTAGCCTGTGAGTTTCAGCAAAGTAATGAGTAGGTCTTATTTCCATGGTTACAAATGAGTAGGTGGGATTTCTGGCTGAGCACGTGTTAGGAAAGTGATTCCCCACGCACCCAGCACTGAAATAAAGTCATGCCTCCTTTCTCACACCAAGCTGGCACCAGGGATCGGAGCCCTTCTTGGTAACTTTGATTTTAGTCGCTTCTATTGAAAGGTGAAAATGAAACCTTTTCCAGCTGTTCCCCTCGGGTTTACATTTCTGGGGGCCAAAGCTCTGTGCTGCAGGTGGCCCGGGTGTGTGCAGAGCAATGCAGCCTCCACAAAGCCCTTGGTTTCCCCACAAGTCGTCATGATTTGTTGCCAGGTGTGCCCAGCTGTGGCAGGAGAAAGAGCCCGCAGTGCAGTGGGCGCCGTGCCCTGCCCAGCCAGGGCTCTCTGGCACAGAGGAGCAGCAGCAGCACCTTTCAACCCACTCCTGCCCTGGCCTCACCTGGGACACAGAAGCCTCTGGAAATCAGCACCACCTGGCCCCTTCCCAGCCTGGAGCAGCTCCTGCTGGTGGGCACATCCTGCACTTCTACTGCTTCCGAACAGGAATCAAGGCACAGGGGGAGACGGACATACAGAGAAGCCCTGGGCTAGTGCAATAAATGGGCAAATGCATGGGGGAATGTGTTAGGAATCATTTCAGCTGTCATGCCAATCCTGCCTTCTCTCCTTTTCTCCCTTCACATTTCCTGTTCTTTTCCCTCTCACATTTCCACCCCTTCCCCCTCTCGAGTCTCACAGTTTTCCTCTCATGTTTGCCTCCCAAGTTTTACTTATTTTCCCCACCCTTTTCAGCTCCCTTTCCTCATGCTTTGCCTCTCACATTTCCCCAACTTCCCGCTTTTTCCTGCTTTTTTGTTCTCTCACGATTCTCACAATTTTCCCCTCACTTATCCTGCCCTTTTCTCCCCTCATGCTTTTCTCCTTTCCTCAGTCATTTTTCTCCAAGTTGTCTCCTCATGTTTCTCACTTTTGCCCTCATGTTTCCCAGGCTTTCCCTCTTACATTTCTCCCACTTTTCCCCTCACGTTCATCATTCTTTTCCCCTCATGTTGCTTCTACTTTTCCTCTAGCATTTTCTGCCCTTTTTTCACTCCTGTTTTCTGCCACTTTTCCCATCCAACTTCCCACCCTTTTTTTCCCCCTAATGTTTTCTGCCTTTTTCTGCCCTCTGGTTTCTCCCTCTTTTCCCCTCAGGATTCTCACAATGTTCCCCTCACATTTGCTGCCTGTTTCTCTCTCTCTGCCAGTAATTTTCTCCCTCTCTTCCCCTCACATTTCCCTCCATTTTTTCCTCTATGTTTTTCAGCCTTCCCTGATCATGTTTCTTAGAATTTTCCCATCATATTTCCTGCCTTTTCCTCCTCTCACCTTCCTCTCCTACTTTCACTCACATCTTCACCATTTTCCCCTCAGTTTTCTCAGCCTTTCCCACTCAGGTTTCCTTCCCTTTTCCTCCCTCACACTTCCCTCCTTTTTCCACTCCCATTTCTCACACTTGTCACCTCATGTTTTCTGCCTTTTTTCCCCTCACATTTCTTAACCCACTGCTTCCTGTCAGTGACTCTTCCTCTTCAGTAGTTGATGAGCTTCTTTTCTTCTTTCCTGCAATCCCCTCCTCCAAAGAATGGGTGCCAGAGCAGCGCTCCAAGAAGCCCCTGCCCGTGTGTCTGCTGAACAGAATGGCTGTGCTCGACTTGAACAATCTCGTGAAGAACAACCTAAACTGCAGTGGACTTTCAATTCCCTCTGTTCTTCATAGTGTTCTAAAGAAATGGGTACCCTGAGGGATACAGGTCGCAGGTGAGCAGCCGCTGCACCATCCGCCTCAAGCAGATCCCATCTCCGTTTTCATCATCTCACAGTGACTGTGACTCCTGCCTGGACGAAACCACTTGTGATGCTGCTTGATGCTAATTGAAGTCCACGTGGACATTCCCAGCACTTTTTCCTGCACTTTCTGCCCACCAAGCAGAAATGGAGCTTTTTAGAAGCTTCTTACAGTGACACCTGAAAGAGCAGTGCTGCCGTCAGCACGTTCCCAGCCTTTCTTCCCTGGGAATATTTCTTTCCCAGAGCCAGCCTCACACCCTGTGTGCCCCGTAGGAAAAGTGCTTTCCCTACAAAGCTGAAGGGATTTCCAGGGAGTCCCACCCAGCAGAAAATGCCTGAGAGGGGCTGTGGATGGTGTCCAGCAGCTCCTCGTGGCCCAGCAACCTTCCCCAAACACCGAGCGCTTCCAGGAAACGGGAAAGAAACACACATCCCATGGGCCTGGGAAGAGGGTCTGGCTGAATCTCTGCTCCTCACACACATCTTCAGGGGAAGGAGAAAAATAAACGGGCTCCAAACAGGATAAATGGTTTCCTGCGGGGCTTGGCTGGGGGTTTATCCTACAGCCACAGCATCCCAGTCCCAATGGATGCAGGGCCTGGCTCAATCCCAGTTTGGGGCTGGAAGAAAAGCACCAACAATCAGCTTTGCTGAGGCAGCAGCCTGTGGTGGAGCTGTGAGAAAACCTTGGTGCTGTTGCAATGTTTTCCTCGTTGCTTTTGTGCGCTCTGCAAACAGATTTGGCAAGCAGGCATTGTTACCCTGGGATCCTCCTCCAGGATTTATTGGGGGTGTTTAATACCTGCCACAACCACCCTGCATTTCCCTGAGCTGGCACTAAATGCTGGCCCTGAAGTGACAATTTATGGTTGGGTCTGTTGTCTCAGGATAAACCACAAAGCCAATAATGGTTGTAAAAGTGCCGCTCCCAAAGCGTCCCACTCCCAAAGAGTCCCGTTCCCAAACTGTCCCAAAATGTCCCATTCCCAGTGTCCCATTCCCAAAGTGTCCCATTCCCAAAGAGTCCCATTCCCACAGTGTCCAATTCCCAAAGTGTCTCCACTCCCAAAATGTCCCAATGTGTCCCACTCCCAGTGTCCCATTCCCAGTGTCTCACTCCCAAAGTATCCCGTTCCCAAAGTGTCCCACTCCCAGTGTCCCCTTCCCAGTGTTCCACTCCCAGGGCCTGGGGAAGCTCCTGCTGGTCATTCCCATCACCTCCCAGCTGAGGGACAAGGAAGAAAACCCAGGGATAAAATGTCTGCAACTCCTGTTCTGATAACAGCTGGGAAGGTGCTTTAGCCCCCAGGCACTGCTGCCTCCAATCCAGGTTATCTTTGGGTTGGAATCATGGAATTTGGGATGGAAGGACCTTCAAGCCCCACCCTGCCACGGGCAGGGACACCTCCCACTGTCCCAGGGGCTCCAACCTGGCCTTGGACACTCCCAGGGATCCAGGGGCAGCCACAGCTGCTCTGGGAATTCCAGCCCAGCCCTCCCCACCCTCCCAGGGAGGAATTCCTTCCCAAGATCCCATCTAAATCTCTCCTCCTGTAGTTTAAAGCCATTCCCCCTTGTCCTGGTGCTCCAGGTCCTTGTCCAAGGTCCCTCTGCAGCTCTTTCAGGCTCCCTTGTGGTCTTGGAAGGCCCCAATGAAATCTCCCCAGGTCTTTCTCTTCTCCAGGCTGGACAGCCCCAACCCCCGGTCTGAGCAAAGTCTCCTGCAGCCAGCTGCAGAAAAACGCAAAAATATCCAACAACTTCTCCAATTCTGCATTTTTAGTTAATGAAACAGATTGACGAGGGAAAACCCAAATTGCTTTATCAGCAAGGCTGAGCTGAACCAGCCCCTCCTAAACTCCTGCCCCTTCCTTGCTTTGGAAACACAGCAAATGGAAAGATGGAAACAGATGGAAACACAGCAAAAAACAAAAAAAGGAAGGATTAATTTGGTTTGATTTTTGGTATTGACCTTCTACCCCCTCACATTTCTTTTAGCACACTGTCACGATCCACTCACACAAGCGGGGTTCGTGATGGTTCGTTTTAGGGATCTCAGAGCGCAAAAGACACAGTGGGGGACAAACTCAGTTTACTCAATCACAAATGCACCTTTATTTAGTGCCAACAAATGCGATAGTGGGGAGAGAAAAGAGAATAGTAAGAGAGACAGAAAAAGAGGGGAAGGGGATTATAGCTACCAACATGGAGGGTCGAGTCCTCGAGGCTTTTGAAGATGCCTATAGACGCGATCTTCTCCAGTGGGGAGATCTCAAAAGTGAGCGGGAGTCTCCAGGGTTTTTATAGTCCTCTCCGAAGCGACAGGCAGTTGGCCAAAAAGGTGGGGGAAATCATTGCAGTGTGTTCATTTAGAGAACTCAGAACAAGTCGGTCGTCAGCAGGTACAGTGTCAACCAGTCCAAGTCAGCAGGTGCAGTGTCAGCAGGCGCGGTCACTTCACCGTGACTTGCCCATTGTTTCTGCTCAGGTTCTGATGTTCCCATATGGGTGCTGGGTGTTTTCCATCAAACACACCTGCAGGCAGCACTTGGCCAACATCCCACCTCAGCCAGGCCAGAACTCCTGTGTTGAGATTTTCAAGTCCCTTTTAGGGGTTTCAGTCTCTGTCCTTGACGATGGTCGTGAGGCAGATGAGGGATCTTCAGACCGTCTCTTGCACCACCCCGTGACTCATGATTGTCGTCAAGAGAGCTCCTTCTGCAGGGTTCCGTAGTCTTGCGAAGTCTTCAGGACTCGTCCATGTTAGTAGCATATCCCGGAAAAAAAAAGAGACAGTAGAGAGTGTGTGTGAAAGAAAGAGTGAGAAAGAGGAAAAAATAGAAAAAGGAAATAGAAGCAAAACAAAATGAATCAATATTGATTAAAACAATTTCTTCAAAATAAACAAAACAAATCATAAAATTCCTTAAAGTTATAACAATTTTCAAACAAAAGCTTAATTTTGATTAAAATATAACATAATTAAAACAAACAACAATAATCAAAACAAGCAACCAACAATTTCAAATTAATCTGCTATTGGAGGTCTAATTTTCGCTGTTTGGGTAGTACATCTCATGTCAATAACTTTGGGAGTGTCTCTTGCAAAAGGGGTCTTGACTAAACTGTGTGCTTCCATTATAGATGCCAAGTGTGTCAACTTCTTCATCATTTTCCAATTTAGGATGTATAAAATGACTGATAAGACAAAACCAATCAAAACCAAAATCAAAAGAACAACAATGGGATGACACACTTTGTTCAGGATACCTGTGGCAGTAGGTAACCACCCAAAAAGGGTATCCCACCACCTGTGTTCAGCATCTTTTCTTACCCTTTCCATGACATGATGTATTTCTCTCACATTGTGATGAATAGTTACCAGGGTTTTCTCTCTGTTTTTCTTGATCTTTTCCAAAATCTCATTTAAGTCCTGATGAAGCAACAATTGCTTCACTAAAGTAAAATTCATCCCAATAAGGGGAGGCAATAATTTGTGCATCACTGTATAATCAGATTGTAAAAGGTGATAAGAGGTAACTGGGCCTATGTACAAAAAATCACATCCTGTAATTGTAGTAAAGTTACAAACACAATAATTTGAGTGATTCTTAAGATTCACCACTATTTCTTCTACAAACACTACATCACAAGCAGTTTTAAAGCATGCACACCCATTGCCTATATATATTAGCACTGTTTCAGAAGTCTGGTTAGGGTGAATTTCAAAGTGGCAGATATTTTGTTCTGTGTTCAAACAAATGTCTTGAGCTATGATTGCATTAACAATATCAAGTGTACCAAAACATTACATATGGTTATTACAAAAGCTGTAACTGTGTTGGTATTGGGGTTATAGGTAAAGTTGACCAATTTCTACCAGGATTGGAATTCCTTTTCAAAATCATTTGCATTGTCCCAAATTATTTTCCGAATTTCAGTAGGAAAAGTGCCTTCTTCTTCCCTTATGATTGAGGCAACAACTGTCTGCATCCAAAGCTGTGTCTGGATGCAGCTAAGAGCCAAAAAACCACTGTTTTGTGTAGCA
This sequence comes from Chamaea fasciata, assembly GCF_029207755.1. Lineage (NCBI taxonomy): Eukaryota > Metazoa > Chordata > Aves > Passeriformes > Sylviidae > Chamaea > Chamaea fasciata. Next base: position 14,779 of record NW_027094802.1, on the reverse strand, counting down.
CCAAGAGCATCAATTATCATTTTGTGATCATTCACATTCACCTTTTCCCAATTTGGTAATATGTTTGATAGCAACCACTGATGTGTCCCCAAAGCCAATAAGGATAACTGCAATGGTTTCTGTAATTTGGTCAAATCCCTAGTTTTGGCAGCCAATTTTTTCATTAATACTTCTAAAAATTCCCAATTTAAAATATTTATCATGGTTTATATGGCCTTCATGTCCCTCGGAGTTCTCCTGTGAAAAGTAAGCACAACAGAATCTGCCACCAGAAGGCAGAAAGTTAGAATGATGGAAATTCTCCAGTGTGCATTTATTCGATACTCTTTCCCTAGAGCATCAAAGGTTACCCATGGGTATTCGTTCAGAGGGAGTTTTAGCACTAGTGGTACCTCTCCCACTGTGGGGAAGTCCACCAAAACACGTTGTCCAGGGTAATGTGCTGGATTCTTGGAATCGCTTGGTCCCTGTAGTGAGGGGAATATGCTTAGAGCTGTTGGGCCAAAAGGAAAAGCATCAGTAAACCAAGGAATTGCTGACTGTTTGGGAGAAAAGGGAGGGGTAATGACTGAGGCAGGTTTGTCTTGGATGCTATCCAAGTTTTCTGCTTCTTGTACTGCCAGTTTTTTTCCACAGCTCTTTCAGTTATTGAGAAGATGTTACAATAATATTCAATCTGAGCACACCACTTTCTTACTGAGGCTGTCTGGGCCACCCCGTCAGCTGGGGGAGTCCCAGTAGTGACTGACTTAAAAACTTGGAAAGGCCCTCTCCAAACAACTGGTTGTTGTGGTACAATCTTCTCTACTTCTATGAGAACTAGGCTAACCACAAACAAGCCTTTTTCCCAGATAATATACCTCTTTTCAGCATCTCTGAAACCACGGGAATAAAAACCAACAGGCCATGTCGGACCCTCAGGACCCCACTGCCATATGTGTACTGACAACCCTGAGGAAGCAAATCCCCATTCTACCTGAAAAGGATCTGTTGGGTGGATCGGGCCTAGGGCCTGATGAGCTGTGGCTTCAAAAATCAACAGTTGTAATGCTTCTTCCTGAGAAGGGCTCCAGTCCCATTTTACTCCCTTTCTCAACAAATCATCAAGAGGCCTGGCAAAAATTGAAAAATCTGGAATGTGTTTTCCCCAAAACACTAATAATCCCAAGGCATGCTGTAGATCTTTCCTGGACTCAGGCACTTTAATTTGATCTAAGGTTAGAGTGTCTGGTGGGATACATGCCATACCTCCTTTCCACCAGATTCCTAAAAATTTCACTTCTTGAAAAGGTTTTTGTATTTTCTCTGAGGGGATTTGCAAACCAAGGCTTTCTAAGGGAGAAATTATTTTCTGTTGAACATCTCTCTCTTGCTGTGTCCCATTGTTTAAAACTTGTGCTAGGGAGTGCTGTGGCTTGTTGCCCAAGGCTTGCGGAAGAGGAGGTGCGCTGGGCTGTCGGTTGGATGATTCCAACACAATAGGTTTGGGACAGGGTCAATTGGAAATTATTTTAGCCAATTTATCATACAGCAATTTATCCATTACTTCTCGTGGAACTCCCCTTTTCAGTCCTAGCAACCACAGTTGCTGCCGGTTTGAAATTTGTTTTCCCTTTTCTGGTATTTCATTAGGAGAGGCAATGTGCCTGACTCCTCTGGGTTTTTCTGGTTTGTCCTCTGAGTATTTCACTGGTCCATATTTTCTACTGTAACTTATTAACTCCTCTGCTACCTCACTCCATGTCCAAACTTTATGACTGCTGTTAGATTGTGTGCTAGGAGTTGTAAAAGGTGAGGAGTCAGTGGAACCAGTTTGATCTCTTGTATGGCCAAGAAATCTTTCAAGTCAATCTACCGGAGTGATAGATGCTATTGTTTTTGGAAGAAAAATTGCTGTTGGTTTAAGAGACTCTGGCAAACCTCGAATGAGGGGGGTCATAATCTCAGGTTTGACAGGCTGTTGCATTGGCGACTCACAGCCAGAGATTAATTTTCTTTCCTGTATCATTTGCAAGCATGCAGCTTTGTGTATGTTTTCTAGGAGTTGCTCTGAGGTGCCGACTATTGCCAGAGGGTCGCCCGTCTCTAGGGGGTTTAACCCCCCTGCCCAGTGAGCTGCACGCTGTGTCAGGGACCATGGAGCATGTGTGTTTCCTGTTGTTAAGAAAACTCCATGTCCCCATGTCTTGGTTTAGGAAGACAGGTATCTGCTAGGTAAAATTACAATCAGAGGCTCTTTGGCAAAGATTTGGGAAATAGGAATAGCAGTTCTTTACTAGTATGTAATACAAAGCAAACAAACACAAAAAACTCCCCCCCCACCAAACAACTACAGCATTAATGACAAACGACAACAGTACCGAGAACCTTGAGGGCTTTGTTTCACAAAACCCAGGGCAGTTTGGTTTCGCTGTCCCTGCAGGATCCTCAGAGCACCAAGCTGGAACAGTGGAAAAGTCCCGGGCTGGTAGCTGGGATGGCAGGGTGTCCCGGCAGGCAGGGGCAGGATGTCCCGGCAGCGCAGGGGGTGCAGGGTGACACTGCAGCAAGAGGAGCAGCGCCGAAGGAGCCGAAGGCGAGGCAGGGCCTGGACCAGCTCCCGCAGGTGGCAGGGAAAACTCAGGATTCAGGTCGAACTGGTGATAGTAGATTTCCCAGGACTGGATCCCTTTGGCCACAGTGAAACTCCTCCAGCCAGCAACAGCCGTTCTCTGCTCGGCGTGCTCTGCGGCGGCTGAGATCCTCGAGGAGCGGCAGACACGCGTCTCCCCGAACGCCAGAGAAAGAAAAGCACGCAGCTGCCTCAAGCTTTGTCTTTTACCTGCGTTATCTCCCCCTTCCACCTTTTGTCCACCTCTTTGTTTCGGTTAAGTACTCTCCACTATCCAACACTTGGTCTCCTTGGTAACTTGTGGGGAAAAAATTCTTTAGAGAAAAAAAAAGAACAAACCTATCCCCCAACATTATCCACCCCGAATTTTTTTCCCATACCAACATATTACATTGAGTTTTAACTGTTAAAAATACATATATATATGCAAATATGGATACAGCCACATTGTCATGGGTAGTTCACCCCAAAACAAGGTCCCCTTGAGGTATGCATCGGGTCTCTCCATCCTTTTGCATCACCCACCAGGTGCAACCTGGTCCCTGAGCGAAGACAACCCCATGGATGGGATTGTCTTTGCTGGAGGCAGGATTAATCCAAACAGTTTTTCCCAGCATACCTCTCATGTGTACCACTGGAACCTTATCTCCGTCTGTCTTTTGCAAGGGCTCAGATTGGGCAGGACCTGCTCGGTTGGTGGAACCTCGAGTGTTCACCAACCAGGTGGCCTTTGCTAAATTAATATCCCAATTCTTGAAGGTTCCCCCACCCAGTGCCTTCAAGGTAGTTTTAAGCAGGCCATTGCACCGTTCAACTTTCCCGGCCGCTGGTGCATGATAAGGAATATGGTACACCCACTCAATGCCATGTTCTCTAGCCCAGGTGCTTATAAGACTATTCTTGAAATGAGTCCCATTGTCCGACTCGATTCTCTCAGGGGTGCCATGTCTCCACAGGACTTGTTTTTCCAGGCCCAGGATGGTGTTCCGGGCAGTAGCATGAGGCACAGGGTAGGTCTCCAACCATCCAGTGGTGGCTTCCACTATGGTTAGCACATAGCGCTTGCCCTGGCGGGTTTGGGGAAGGGTGATGTAGTCAATCTGCCAGGCTTCCCCATATTTATATTTGGACCACCGCCCACCATACCATAAGGGCTTCACCCGCTTGGCTTGCTTGATTGCAGCACATGTCTCACAGTCATGGATAACCTGAGAAATACTGTCCATGGTTAAATCCACTCCTCGGTCTCGGGCCCACTTATAAGTGGCATCTCTGCCCTGATGACCAGAGGCATCATGGGCCCATCGGGCTAGGAACAACTCTCCCTTGTGTTGCCAATCTAAATCTATCTTTGACACTTCTATCTTGGCAGCCTGATCTACCTGCTTGTTGTTTTGGTGTTCCTCATTAGCCCGACTCTTGGGAACATGGGCATCTACATGGCGGACTTTCACAGGCAGCTTCTCTACACGAGTGGCAACGTCCTTCCATTCATCAGCAGCCCAGATTGGTTTTCCTCTACGCTGCCAGTTGGCCTTTTTCCACCTTTCCAGCCAGCCCCACAGAGCATTGGCTACCATCCACGAATCAGTGTAGAGGTAGAGCTTTGGCCACTTCTCTCTTTCAGCAATGTCAAGGGCTAATTGAACAGCTTTGAGTTCAGCAAGCTGACTTGATCCCCCGTCTCCTTCAGTGGCTTCTGCAACCTGTCGTGTGGGGCTCCATACGGCTGCTTTCCACTTACGGTTCATTCCCACGATGCGACAGGAACCGTCAGTGAAAAGAGCGTAGTGTGTTTCTTCTGCTGGCAGTTGGTTGTACGGAGGAGCTTCTTCAGCCCGTGTCACTGGTTCCTGCTCCTCTTCGTCCGTGAGACCGAAGTTTTCTCCTTCCGGCCAGTTTGTAATTATCTCCAAAATCCCAGGGCGATTTGGGTTTCCAATACGGGCACGCTGTGTGATGAGGGCAGTCCATTTGCTCCATGTGGCATCGGTGGCATGGTGCGTGGAGGGAGCCTTTCCTTTAAACATCCACCCCAGCACTGGTAGTCGGGGTGCCAAGAGGAGTTGTGCTTCTGTGCCAATCACTTCTGAGGCGGCTTGAACTCCTTCATAGGTGGCCAAGATCTCCTTCTCTGTGGGAGTGTAGTTGGCTTCAGATCCTCTGTAACTTCGACTCCAGAATCCCAGTGGTCGGCCTCGGCTCTCCCCTGGCACCTTCTGCCAAAGGCTCCAGGACAAACTGTTGTTCCCAGCTGCAGAATAAAGCACATTCTTCACATCTGGTCCCATCCTGACTGGGCCAAGGGCTACTGCATGAGCAATCTCCTGCTTGATCTGGGCAAAGGCGTGTTGCTGTTCAGGGCCCCAGTGGAAATTGTTCTTCTTGTGGGTAACCAGGTAGAGAGGGCTCACGATCTGACTGTACTCAGGAATGTGCATCCTCCAAAAACCTATGGCTCCTAGGAAAGCTTGTGTTTCCTTTTTGCTGGTCGGTGGAGACATTGCTGTGATCTTATCAATGACCTCAGTGGGGATCTGCCGCCGTCCATCTTGCCACTTTACTCCCAGGAACTGGATCTCTCTGGCAGGTCCCTTGACTTTGCTCTTCTTGATGGCAAACCCGGCTTTCAGCAAAATCTGGATGATCCTCTCTCCTTTCTCGAACACTTCAGCTGCAGTCTTTCCCCACACAATGATGTCATCGATGTACTGTAGATGTTCCGGAGCCTCACCCTTCTCCAGTGCAGCCTGGATCAGCCCATGGCAGATGGTGGGGCTGTGTTTCCACCCCTGGGGCAGCCGGTTCCAGGTGTACTGCACGCCCCTCCAGGTGAAAGCAAACTGAGGCCTGCATTCTGCAGCCAGAGGAATGGAGAAAAATGCATTGGCAATGTCAATAGTGGCATACCACCTTGCTGCCTTGGACTCCAGCTCGTACTGAAGTTCCAGCATGTCCGGCACAGCAGCGCTCAGCGGTGGAGTCACTTCATTCAATGCACGATAGTCCACAGTCAGTCTCCATTCTCCATCAGACTTGCGCACAGGCCAGATGGGGCTGTTGAAGGGTGAGTGGGTTTTGCTGACCACCCCTTGGCTCTCCAGCTCACGGATCATCTTGTGGATGGGGATCACGGCGTCCCGATTTGTCCGATACTGCCGACGGTGCACTGTCGAGGTGGCAACAGGTACTTGTTGTTCTTCTCCCTTCAGGAGTCCCACTGCAGATGGGTTCTCTGATAGTCCCGGCAAGGTGTTCAACTGCTTAATGTTCTCTGTCTCCACGGCAGCTATTCCAAAAGCCCATCTGAGTCCTTTAGGGTCTTTATAATATCCATTCCTGAGGAAGTCTATGCCCAGAATACATGGAGCCTCTGAGCCGGTCACAATCGGAAGTTTCTGCCACTCCTTCCCGGTCAGGCTCACCTCGGCTTCAACCAGAGTCAGTTCCTGTGATCCCCCCGTCACCCCGGCAATGGAAATCGGTTCTGCCCCCACATGTCCCGATGGCATTAGAGTACACTGCGACCCAGTATCTACCAAAGCTTCATATTTTTGTGGCTCTGATGTGCCAGGCCATCGAATCCACACAGTCCAAAAAACCCGATTTTCCCGTGCCTCTTCCTGGCTAGAGGCAGGGCCCCTCTAGCACTGGTTATTATTCCCTTCCTGGACATACATGGTAGAGGTTCCTTCGAGGGAATCTGACACAGCATTCCCACCTCCGTAATACCTGGCAGCTTGCTCATGGGAGGCTGAGGCTACCTTCATTCTAGTGGAACTCCCTCTGTTAACGTTTCTCTCCTTGAGCTCACGTACCCGTGCTGCCAGGACAGAAGTAGGTTTCCCATGCCACGCTCCCATGTCCTCCCCATGGTCCCGCAGATAAAACCACAGGTCAGCTCGAGGGGTGTACCCTCTCTCTCTCGCTGGGGGATGTTGGGCTCTGATTCTGGGGCCTGTGACTCGCACCGGTGCTACATGGGAACTGTTCCTTCTCATCTCCTCTCTTATTTCCCTCATCTCCTCTTTGAGTTCCTTCACCACCGCAGAGACATGAGCCTGCATTGGGCCACTGGTCATACTTTCATAATTTCTGAGCTTGTTGGCAACAGAACCCACTGTCTCTCGGTTATCCTCGGCATTAATTGTTGCGATGAATGTGGCGTATTGGGATGGTCCATGAGTTGCCAGATTCCACAACATGTGCCCTGTGCATTTAACCTTGTCGGGGTCATTATCATGCTGTCCGGTCTTCCCAAAAAGTACTTCCAATACTGCCACTTCTCTCAACTGTTGGATTCCTTCCTCAAGGGTCTTCCATCGCATTCTATTGTTGTGCTCTTGCATTCTGTCTCTGTGGACAAATCTCTCTCTCACACTCATTAGAAGTCGTTCCCAAAGGGGAAGGGGCCTTTGCTCTCTTACAAATACCTGATTTATACCTGAATCCTGGGTCAAGGGTCCCAAATTCCTTGCTTCAGCACTATCCAGTTGCACACCTGTACCCATAAGGTCCCAGACTCGAAGTAGCCAGGCTGTATAAGCCTCACGTCCTCGTCGTACAGTATCTTTTTGCAGATTACGTAGACTTTCATATGTCAGGGACTCAGTGATGATTTCAACCTGTGGCTCTTCTGTGGACTGTGAGGACCCTCCTTTCTTATCCTTAATAACAGGATCTGACGATTTCACTTTACACTTCCTTGTTTCCACAGGGGCGACTGCTGCTGGCTGTGGCTGCTCTTGTGGTTCAGCTGGAACCTGGACAGTTGTAATGTCTGTGGGTTCTACTGCTGCACTATCAGTCTCTGCCTTCTCGGGGCAGGGGGAGGGTTTTTCATGAGCTGGGGAAATGTACTCCTTCAGTATCTGGCCCATCTCATGCATTTCTTTTACCAGAACCTCAACCCAATCCGGGTGGGTCCTTTCTGAGGCAGGCTGTGGGGCAGAGTCAGGCTCTGGGGTATCATCCTTATTTTGTGGGGTAGGTATCAGGGTGGTTATCTAGGTCAATCTTCCCTTATCTCTGAATGCTAAATAGAATATGCATATTAGCAGCACCAGCCATTGTATGATATCATTAGCATTCAGAGAGGATTTAAACCTTTCAAAAACTGGTGGGGCAGACCTAAAGAGATGGGTAAAGGGTTGGGAAAAAAAAACCTCCCCCGGTGTCATTTCTTTACAGTAGGTACTATTGTTAAAGTAACTCCAAAAACACACAGTTAGTGTACAATAGCCCTGAATCCATGTGCCTGCCTTCCAGAGGAAATTAAAAATCCATGAGTTTTTCACCTTATTAAGCCATAAAATAAACTGGATGACAGTCACAGTAGCCTTAGTTATAGGGCTCATGTTTAGATAAGGGCCTGCAAATGGAAGGAATACAGCCACAACCACATGCCACCCAAACCAGGCTAAGTTAGACCACATGATGCAGCCTAATGAGGTTTTTATATTTAACGCACACAAAAGAAAGTACTAGGTTAGTTAAGAATTGCTATTTCTCTTCCCTTTTCTTTTCTCAGTGCCCTCAAGCGCCACGTTGGGCGCCAAAATCTGTCTTGGTTTGGGAAGACAGGTATCTGCTAGGTAAAATTACAATCAGAGGCTCTTTGGCAAAGATTTGGGAAATAGGAATAGCAGTTCTTTACTAGTATGTAATACAAAGCAAACAAACACACAAAAAAAAAAACACCTCCCCCCCCCACCAAACAACTACAGCATTAATGACAAACGACAACAGTACTAAGAATTTTGAGGGCTTTGTTTCACAAGACCCAGGGCAGTTTGGTTTCGGTGTCTCTGCAGGATCTTTAGAGCACCAAGCTGAAACAGTGGAAAAGTCCTGGGCTGGGAGCTGGGAAGGCAGAGTGTCCCGGAAGACAGGGGCAGGATGTCCCGGCAGCGCAGGGGGTGCAGGGTCACGCTGTAGCAAGACAAGCAGCGCCGAAGAAAACCGAAGGAGAGGAAGGGCCTGGACCAGCTCCCCGCGGGTGGCCGGCAAAACTCAGGATTCAGGCCGAACTGGTGATAGTAGATTTCCAAGGACTGGATCCCTTTGGCCACAGTCAAACTCCTGTTAGCAGCACGGAAAGTGCTTCTCCTAGCCTGGGAAGCGAGAAAACGCCGTTTGGCCGCGCCTAGTGCACTCTCCGGCGGTTCACTCGCAGGCAGGCTTGGAACAGCGTTAAACGCTGTTTCCGAGCTCTCCACAGGCAGAGAAGCTGTTTGCAGCACGGAAAGTGCTCCTCCTAGCCTGGGAAGCGAGAAAACGCCGTTTGGCCGCGTCTAGTGCACTCTCCGCCGGTTCGCTTGCAGGCAGGCTGGGAACAGCGTTAAACGCTGTTTCCGAGCTCACCACAAGCAGAGAAGCTGTTTGCAGCACGGAAAGTGCTACTACTAGCCTGGGAAGCGAGCAAAAGCCGTTTGACCGTGACTAGTGCACTCTCCGGCGGTTCGCTTGCAGGCAGGCTTGGAACAGCGTTAAACGCTGTTTCCGAGCTCTCCACAAGCAGAGAAGCTGTTTGCAACACGGAAAGTGCTTCTCTTTGCCTGGGAAGCGAGAAAGCGCCTTTTGGCCGCACCTAGTCCTCTCAGAGGCTGCATGCTGCTGGCTGGCTGCGAACAGCGGCTAGGCGCGGTTTCCGAGCTCTCCACAAGCAGAGAAGCTGTTTGCAGAACGGAAAGGGCTTCTCTTAGCCTGGGAAGCGAGAAAACGCCTTTTGGCCGCGCCGAGTGCTTTCTCCGGCAGTACGCCGCAGGTTGGCTGCGAACGGCGGGAGGCGCGGTTTCCAAGCTCTCCACAAGCAGAGAAGCTGTTTGCAGCATGGAAAGTGCTTCTCCTAGCTTGGGAAGCGAGCAAACGCCGTTTCGCCGCGCCTAGTGCACTCTCCGGCGGTTCGCTTGCAGGCAGGCTTGGAACAGCGCTAGGCACCGTTACCGAGCTCTCCACAAGCAGAGAAGCTGTTTGCAGCACGGAAAGTGCTTCTCCTAGCCTGGGAAGCGAGAAAACGCCGTTTGGCCGCGCCTAGTGCACTCTCCGGCGGTTCGCTCGCAGGCAGGCTTGGAACAGCGTCAAACGCTGTTTCCGAGCTCTCCACAGGCAGAGAAGATGTTTGCAGCACGGAAAACGCTTCTCCTAGCCTGGGAAGCGAGAAAACGCCGTTTGGCCGCGTCTAGTGCACTCTCCGCCGGTTCGCTTGCAGGCAGGCTCGGAACAGCGTCAAACGCTGTTCCCGAGCTCCCCACAAGCAGAGAAGCTGTTTGCAGCACGGAAAACGCTTCTCCTAGCCTGGGAAGCGAGAAAACGCCGTTTGGCCGCGTCTAGTGCACTCTCCGCCGGTTCGCTTGCAGGCAGGCTTGGAACAGCGTCAAACGCTGTTTCCGAGCTCCCCACAAGCAGAGAAGCTGTTTGCAGCACGGAAAACGCTTCTCCTAGCCTGGGAAGCGAGAAAACGCCGTTTGGCCGCGTCTAGTGCACTCTCCGCCGGTTCGCTTGCAGGCAGGCTTGGAACAGCGTCAAACGCTGTTTCCGAGCTCCCCACAAGCAGAGAAGCTGTTTGCAGCACGGAAAACGCTTCTCCTAGCCTGGGAAGCGAGAAAACGCCGTTTGGCCGCGTCTAGTGCACTCTCCGCCGGTTCGCTTGCAGGCAGGCTTGGAACAGCGTCAAACGCTGTTTCCGAGCTCCCCACAAGCAGAGAAGCTGTTTGCAGCACGGAAAACGCTTCTCCTAGCCTGGGAAGCGAGAAAACGCCGTTTAGCCGCGTCTAGTGCACTCTCCGCCGGTTCGCTTGCAGGCAGGCTTGGAACAGCGTCAAACGCTGTTTCCGAGCTCCCCACAAGCAGAGAAGCTGTTTGCAGCACGGAAAACGCTTCTCCTAGCCTGGGAAGCGAGAAAACGCCGTTTGGCCGCGTCTAGTGCACTCTCCGCCGGTTCGCTTGCAGGCAGGCTTGGAACAGCGTCAAACGCTGTTTCCGAGCTCCCCACAAGCAGAGAAGCTGTTTGCAGCACGGAAAACGCTTCTCCTAGCCTGGGAAGCGAGAAAACGCCGTTTGGCCGCGTCTAGTGCACTCTCCGCCGGTTCGCTTGCAGGCAGGCTTGGAACAGCGTCAAACGCTGTTTCCGAGCTCCCCACAAGCAGAGAAGCTGTTTGCAGCACGGAAAGTGCTCCTCCTAGCCTGGGAAGCGAGAAAACGCCGTTTGGCCGCGCCTAGTGCACTCTCCGGCAGTTCGCTTGCTGGCAGGCTTGGAACAGCGTTAAACGCTGTTTCCGAGCTCACCACAAGCAGAGAAGCTGTTTGCAGCACGGAAAGTGCTTCTCTTAGCCTGGGAAGCGAGAAAGCGCCTTTTGGCCGCGCCTAGTACTCTCAGAGGGTGCATGCTGCTGGCTGGCTGCGAACAGCGGCTAGGCGCGGTTTCCGAGCTCTCCACAAGCAGAGAAGCTGTTTGCAGAACGGAAAGGGCTTCTCTTAGCCTGGGAAGCGAGAAAACGCCTTTTGGCCGCGCCTCGTGCATTCTCCGGCAGTACGCCGCAGGTTGGCTGCGAACAGAGGTAGGCGCGGTTTCCAAGCTCTCCACAAGCAGAGAAGCTGTTTGCAGCATGGAAAGTGCTTCTCCTAGCCTGGGAAGCGAGCAAACGCCGTTTGGCCGCGCCTAGTGCACTCTCCGGCGGTTCGCTTGCTGGCAGGCTTGGAACAGCGTTAAACGCTGTTTCCGAGCTCACCACAAGCAGAGAAGCTGTTTGCAGCACGGAAAGTGCTTCTCTTAGCCTGGGAAGCGAGAAAGCGCCTTTTGGCCGCGCCTAGTACTCTCAGAGGGTGCATGCTGCTGGCTGGCTGCGAACAGCGGCTAGGCGCGGTTTCCGAGCTCTCCACAAGCAGAGAAGCTGTTTGCAGCACGGAAAACGCTTCTCCTAGCCTGGGAAGCGAGAAAACGCCGTTTGGCCGCGTCTAGTGCACTCTCCGCCGGTTCGCTTGCAGGCAGGCTTGGAACAGCGTCAAACGCTGTTTCCGAGCTCCCCACAAGCAGAGAAGCTGTTTGCAGCACGGAAAACGCTTCTCCTAGCCTGGGAAGCGAGAAAACGCCGTTTGGCCGCGTCTAGTGCACTCTCCGCCGGTTCGCTTGCAGGCAGGCTTGGAACAGCGTCAAACGCTGTTTCCGAGCTCCCCACAAGCAGAGAAGCTGTTTGCAGCACGGAAAACGCTTCTCCTAGCCTGGGAAGCGAGAAAACGCCGTTTGGCCGCGTCTAGTGCACTCTCCGCCGGTTCGCTTGCAGGCAGGCTTGGAACAGCGTCAAACGCTGTTTCCGAGCTCCCCACAAGCAGAGAAGCTGTTTGCAGCACGGAAAGTGCTCCTCCTAGCCTGGGAAGCGAGAAAACGCCGTTTGGCCGCGTCTAGTGCACTCTCCGGCGGTTCGCTTGCTGGCAGGCTTGGAACAGCGTTAAACGCTGTTTCCGAGCTCACCACAAGCAGAGAAGCTGTTTGCAGCACGGAAAGTGCTTCTCTTAGCCTGGGAAGCGAGAAAGCGCCTTTTGGCCGCGCCTAGTACTCTCAGAGGGTGCATGCTGCTGGCTGGCTGCGAACAGCGGCTAGGCGCGGTTTCCGAGCTCTCCACAAGCAGAGAAGCTGTTTGCAGCATGGAAAGTGCTTCTCCTAGCCTGGGAAGCGAGCAAACGCCGTTTGGCCGCGCCTAGTGCACTCTCAGGCGGTTCGCTTGCAGGCAGGCTCGGAACAGCGTTAAACGCTGTTTCCGAGCTCTCCACAGGCAGAGAAGCTGTTTGCAGCACGGCAAGTGCTTCTCCTAGCCTGGGAAGCGAGAAAACGCCGTTTGGCCGCGCCGAGTGCACTCTCCGGCGGTTCGCTTGCAGGCAGGCTTGGAACAGCGCTAGGCACCGTTACCGAGCTCTCCACAAGCAGAGAAGCTGTTTGCAGCACGGAATGTGCTTCTCCTAGCCTGGGAAGCGAGCAAACACCGTTTGGCCGCGCCTAGTGCACTCTCCGGCGGTTCGCTCGCAGGCAGGCTTGGAACAGCGTCAAACGCTGTTTCCGAGCTCTCCACAGGCAGAGAAGATGTTTGCAGCACGGAAAACGCTTCTCCTAGCCTGGGAAGCGAGAAAACGCCGTTTGGCCGCGTCTAGTGCACTCTCCGCCGGTTCGCTTGCAGGCAGGCTTGGAACAGCGTCAAACGCTGTTTCCGAGCTCCCCACAAGCAGAGAAGCTGTTTGCAGCACGGCAAGTGCTTCTCCTAGCCTGGGAAGCGAGCAAACACCGTTTGGCCGCGCCGAGTGCACTCTCCGGCGGTTCGCTCGCAGGCCGGCCTGGAACAGCGTCAAACGCTGTTTCCGAGCTCTCCACAGGCAGAGAAGCTGTTTGCAGCACGGCAAGTGCTTCTCCTAGCCTGGGAAGCGAGCAAACGCCGTTTGGCCGCGCCGAGTGCACTCTCTGGCGGTTCGCTCGCAGGCCGGCCTGGAACAGCGTCAAACGCTGTTTCCGAGCTCGCCACAGGCAGAGAAGCTGTTTGCAGCACGGCAAGTGCTTCTCCTAGCCTGGGAAGCGAGCAAACGCCGTTTGGCCGCGCCGAGTGCACTCTCCGGCGGTTCGCTCGCAGGCCGGCCTGGAACAGCGTCAAACGCTGTTTCCGAGCTCTCCACAGGCAGAGAAGCTGTTTGCAGCACGGCAAGTGCTTCTCCTAGCCTGGGAAGCGAGCAAACGCCGTTTGGCCGCGCCGAGTGCACTCTCCGGCGCTTCGCTCGCAGGCCGGCCTGGAACAGCGTCAATCGCTGTTTCCGAGCTCTCCACAGGCAGAGAAGCTGTTTGCAGCACGGCAAGTGCTTCTCCTAGCCTGGGAAGCGAGCAAACGCCGTTTGGCCGCGCCGAGTGCGCTCTCCGGCGGTTCGCTCGCAGGCCGGCCTGGAACAGCGTCAAACGCTGTTTCCGAGCTCTCCACAGGCAGAGAAGCTGTTTGCAGCACGGCAAGTGCTTCTCCTAGCCTGGGAAGCGAGTAAACGCCGTTTGGCCGCGCCGAGTGCGCTCTCCGGCGGTTCGCTCGCAGGCCGGCCTGGAACAGCGTCAAACGCTGTTTCCGAGCTCTCCACAGGCAGAGAAGCTGTTTGCAGCACGGCAAGTGCTTCTCCTAGCCTGGGAAGCGAGCAAACGCCGTTTGGCCGCGCCGAGTGCACTCTCCGGCGGTTCGCTCGCAGGCCGGCCTGGAACAGCGTCAAACGCTGTTTCCGAGCTCTCCACAGGCAGAGAAGCTGTTTGCAGCACGGCAAGTGCTTCTCCTGGCCTGGGAAGCGAGCAAACGCCGTTTGGCCGCGCCGAGTGCACTCTCCGGCGGTTCGCTCGCAGGCCGGCCTGGAACAGCGTCAAACGCTGTTTCCGAGCTCTCCACAGGCAGAGAAGCTGTTTGCAGCACGGCAAGTGCTTCTCCTGGCCTGGGAAGCGAGCAAACGCCGTTTGGACGCGCCGAGTGCACTTTCTGGCGGTTCGCTCGCAGGCCGGCCTGGAACAGCGTCAAACGCTGTTTCCGAGCTCTCCACAGGCAGAGAAGCTGTTTGCAGCACGGCAAGTGCTTCTCCTAGCCTGGGAAGCGAGCAAACGCCGTTTGGCCGCGCCGAGTGCACTCTCCGGCGGTTCGCTCGCAGGTCGGCCTGGAACAGCATCAAACGCTGTTTCCGAGCTCTCCACAGGCAGAGAAGCTGTTTGCAGCACGGCAAGTGCTTCTCCTAGCCTGGGAAGCGAGCAAACGCCGTTTGGCCGCGCCGAGTGCACTCTCCGGCGGTTCGCTCGCAGGCCGGCCTGGAACAGCGTCAAACGCTGTTTCCGAGCTCTCCACAGGCAGAGAAGCTGTTTGCAGCACGGCAAGTGCTTCTCCTAGCCTGGGAAGCGAGCAAACGCCGTTTGGCCGCGCCGAGTGCACTCTCCGGCGGTTCGCTCGCAGGCCGGCCTGGAACAGCGTCAAACGCTGTTTCCGAGCTCTCCACAGGCAGACAAGCTGTTTGCAGCACGGCAAGTGCTTCTCCTAGCCTGGGAAGCGAGCAAACGCCGTTTGGCCGCGCCGAGTGCACTCTCCGGCGGTTCGCTTGCAGGCCGGCCTGGAACAGCGTCAAACGCTGTTTCCGAGTTCTCCACAGGCAGAGAAGCTCTTTGCAGCACGGCAAGTG